>NW_024412413.1:44180857-44244079 GCF_014898765.1 Herpailurus yagouaroundi
GAGAGACCACCAAGGAGCTGATACTGATGCAAACACACGAGGGTTTATTTGCAAGCTCGAGCTGGGGCCCAAGTGTACCCGACACAGCGGAGCAGGGACTTGGACCCCTAGGGTAAAAGGCATAGCAGTTTTATAGGGGCCAGTGGCCAATGAGATTGTAACACACACAGAAAGTTGCATAGTCATGCCAGTCCACACGCAGGTGGCCAATTGAATTACAATTTACCCTATAGTAACTGTTTGAACTAGCCTATCACTTTGGTCAGAATTGGTGGGCAAGTTTGGGGGGTAAAAGGTGGGGCTTACATTCTTTGGTGGTTAGGGCTTCCGCATTCCTATTTGAGCTGGTTTCCAGTAAGGGTGTGCTCAGCGGCTTGACTAGAGTGGGGGAGTGTCTTAATCAATAAGCAGGTCATGTGGGGGTTATACATGAGATGGTGGGTGTAGCACAAAATGGAGTTAGTCTTGCTCTGCTTGTCCAGGGGTAGGGGATTTTTGTTAAATTCCTTGGGTCCCACAAAATCATGACCTGAGCCAAAATCCAGAGTCTGATGCTTAACCAAGAGTCACCTGCATGCCCCGTAGGGTCTCAATTTATAATAACAACTGTATTATTTTCAAAATGTTCTTTTTTTTAATGTAAGCATGCACAAATATATAGATTAAAGTATTTAATCAACATTTGAAAATACCTCTTTTACAACATTTCCTATTTCTACTTATTTGGGTTTTCTAATGAATAAAGTGTGAATTTAGGGAACGATTTCTTTGTATTTGGTGCATTTCCTATATTTGATAAAAATAATTGTGGAGTACTTTATGCTTGTTAGTGGAATGAATCCAATTATTTACTTTAATAAGGTTTGTCATTTATACATTTTTGAATATAAACTTGAAAACACTGGCTTTTGCTAAGATCACTTTCATTCATGGTGACAGATAAAAGAGCTTAAGTCCTATTTGTATTAAACACTTTGGTGTACTTTAAGAAATAAAAGAAGGTCAATGTGCTTGAAGCATACAAAGTAAGAGGAGAATAATAGGTAATGAAAAGATGTTAGTACTCCATGAAAGATTTCATATACTACTTATATAAATATTTTTGAATATGTTAAAGTTTGTATGTGTGTATAAGTTTTAATGGCTATAATATAACAAGAAAGGATTAGGATTACTTTTAATGTTAGCATTGCCCCACTTTTGCAATTTCCAAAAAAGATGTTTAGGCTTGTGATCTCCTTAGTTACACTTTTTTTTGTTCAAAGTTTCAATATTTAAATTTTAGGGCCTAAAGCAAACTATGCCTTCACCACATCTCTCCTCCTAGCATTTGCTTTACAAAGGCCTGAGCATACTGAGAGAAGAGGAAAAAAGAGTGCTTTTAGTGTTGGTGTTAATAGTCACATTTATTTCCATTTTATTTTTATAAATAATGGGATATTTCTTAAACATTAAGGTAGTACAGTAATATTCATACCTTAAGGTAACTTAAAACATGACTTTAAAATACAATGAAAAGCTATTAAGAGTTTTATGCAGGTAAGTTACATCACCTAAAGCTGTTTCTAAAAGACTCTTCAAGAACATTTTAAATCTTTATAGGAAAAGAATTAAAGAGGCTGGTTAAAAGATTATTGCAGTAAAAACAACAAAGGATAAATGTATATATTTGTTATATTTAAAATATATTTTTGAACTACAATAGAGGAGAGGAATGTCCAAACTGGTTTCCATGTTTATATCTAGAGAGACTGTGTGGAGACGGTGCCACTACCCAGGACAGGAAGGTCATGAAAGAGTAGTGTTGGTGAAACGTCTTGTGACAGGTATTACAAGGAAAGCTGTTAAATGGGCATTTGGACATATAAGTGAAGAGCTCAGAAATATATCCTAGATGGGAAATAATCATGCCATTCATCAATGGAATCATCATGTTTAAAAGTTGACTGTACAAAATAAAAGACACAGTTGCTGTATTGGTCACTATTTAGGATACAAGGATTAATTATGAATTTTCACTAAAATATGCTAAGAGATAGATATCATTAGCTTTCCTATGGTTCTCCTTTCATATGTGATGTCAACAAAAAGGATATTCTAGGGGCGCCTGGGTGGCGCAGTCGGTTAAGCGTCCCACTTCAGCCAGGTCACGATCTCGCGGTCCGTGAGTTCGAGCCCCGCGTCGGGCTCTGGGCTGATGGCTCAGAGCCTGGAGCCTGTTTCCGATTCTGTGTCTGCCTCTCTCTCTGCCCCTCCCCCGTTCATGCTCTGTTTCTCTCTGTCCCAAAAATAAATAAACGTTGAAAAAAAAATTTAAAAAATAAAAAAAACCAAAAAGGATATTCTAGATATTCAAGGGCTTTGAAAAAATCACCTCCATGACCCTTCACTGAAAATTTAATCAAGATGTAATTTAAGTGACCAGGAGATGGGTTGAAATAAATCCTGATTTGGAAACCATGGTGTAATGGAACAGACAGTGAAAAATGACACCAGTAAAACATGAAGTTAAGAGCAGCAAAGGCATGCACATAAATAACTAAAATAAAATGTAGAAAGTAGTATGTCCCCTGAGAGATGACGTACAAATAAAGTTCAATTTGGTATAGGAAATTGGAAAATTTTTTGAGAGCAAAATATCAGGGATATCTGAGGCAGGAGATGACTGTAGAATTGGGCCTTTCCGGTAATGAGGATTTGAACAAGGAGGCATAGGAGAGAAATGATTAAGTGCTTCAAAAACCAGCAAGAGCTGGTTACATATGTAAACTCCTCCCTATGATACATAAGCTCCTCCCTGTGAGAGGAGCAGGTGTCCCAAGTGGAGCACTGGGTGACTCAGCAGGACAGCTAGTTTAGACCAAACTGAGTGAGGCTTTCAGTTTGTGTATCATTTAACTATCTTCCATCAAATGGACAATCATTATTTCTAGGTGCAACCCAATAATTTTAAATTATCCTAGTAGAAATAAATGAAATCTTGCTTTAAATTTTATCTTTAAGAATTCAGTTGTAACTGTCTGACATTCAAAATAAATTGTTCATTTTAAAGTTGGATTTCTTAAGTATTAGATCTGATGTTTATGCAACATCCTGTAAGGAAAAATACAGACACATAGGAAAATTAACAAAATAAGAAGGAAACAAATATTTCCAATTTAATTTTCTCAATATAAAGAGAATGGTCATTTAAAAACATGATTATAAGGCATGAGTGGCAAGTCACTGCTAATTAACAATAAAGGAACTGTATAATTAAAGAGAATTCTTAAAATGCTCATGTACTTAGAAGATGTAAAAATTTACCAAAGGAGCTTCAATTTGGTCAACAGAGTGTAGTTTTAACAAATAGATTAGCTTTAAAATGTATTATTCTTCAAAATAAAATTTGATGAGTATGGGGTGCCTGGGTGGCTCAGTTGGTTAGGCTACCGATTTCGGCTCAGGTCATGATGTCACAGTTTGTGAGTTCAAGCCCCGCATCGGGCTCTGTGCTGACAGCTTGGAGCCTAGAGCCTGCTTTTGATTTTGTGTCTCCCCCACTCTCTGCCCCCTCCCCTGCTCACACTCTGTGTCTCTCTGTCTCTCAAAAATAAATAAACATTAAAAAAATTTGATATGTAAATTCCTAGACATAAAGTTGTTCTACATATTTGCAGTATGATATATGCTGCATGTGAATGTGAAACTCCAGGACATATACTTTTATAGATCTTTTACTTATTTCAGGGTCATGGTTGTACCAGTGTTAATATTAATTTTTTAAAATATTAAATACACAAAACAAGTAATTTAATAAATATTTGACATAGGAGAGTTAAAATTTTCTGGTTTTAATCCATCATAATTTTTTAAATAGCCTTATTTTTAGCTTATTTTCCATGAGCCTTCTATTTCTCAGTATAATCAAATACTTCCTGACCTTTTTTCCCCCTTTTTTTACACTCTTCGTAGCACAGGCTGTGTAAGTTTTTGTAAGCACAGAGTCAGAAATCTATAGGAAATTTAAACAGAACTAAAGAAAATTGGGCAAAACAAAAAAATAAAGATTGCAGCAAAAATTATGCCTATAAAAAACTTTTTATTATTCTTTTCTGTCTCATCACTATCTATACTTGGCATATTCAACCACTTTTGTTATTTAAAACTGAACTCAAAAAAAAAAAAAAAAACAAAAAACTGCACTCAGATGGCATTTTCTCAGTAGTTTCTCTTTTCTGTTCTCCCAGAATATGAGATAAGAGTCAGGTTATATATTTGAAATCTGTCATAACATAAACCTCATTTGTGTCTAACCCTTTCACTCCTTACTTTGCAAATTTTAAGTTACTGTTTTGTCCTAAGTGGAGAGAGATAAGTGTCCCTGTCTCAGGAATTTCTATGAGGATTTAACGAACTTGTATATGTAAAGAGCTTAGAATTATTGCATGTTCTACAATATTTCCATGTTGTAGTATTAATACTTCTGTTCTCTGATCCTTATTCTCTGATTTTTCCTTTAACCCACTCCAATGAGATTATTCTGTACCCAGAGCACTGAAAATCTTCTTGTCAATACCCCCATGGCACTAAAGCCAATGTTATTCCTCAATTCTCATCAAATTGCAATACTATTAGACTGAATCGATTGGTAAGTCCCTCACCAGGAGGTTTCCAGGCCACTCTCCACCATTTTTGTTTTTTCCTCTTCAATCACTGGCCACTTCTTCTCAGTCCCCTTTGCTGATCCCTCATATCCTCTGTCTCTTAAAGGTGGAGAGACCCAAGGCCCATTGGTCTTTATGCTCTATACTAACTCCCATGATAATCTTATGCAGCCTGTGTGCTCAAGGCTTTTATATTTGCATCTATCGTGAATGCAGTATTTGTCTACCCAATGGTCTATTTAAAATATCCATTTAGACATCCAAGAAACATCTTAAGCTTGGTCTCCTTTGACACCAGTTACCCCATCCCAACCTGCTCTGGTCTCAGTCTTCCACACACTGCAAGGCAGCTCTATCCTATTTGCATAAGTCTTCCACACACTGCAAGGCAGCTCTATCCTATTTGCATAGGCCAAAAACCCCCCCGCTGTCTTCTTTGTCTTCTCTCTTTTTCTCACACACCTCATCAAATCCATTCATTTGGATTAACTACATTAACTTTAAAATATATAGCATATAGAATTAGACATTTTTTTACCCTTCCAGTGTTGTCTTTTTGTTCCAAGTCTGGATTATAACAAAAGAGCTCCCTGATTCCATTATATGCTCCTCTAGTGTATGTTTTTAATGTAGAAGCCTGCATGATCTTTCATAATACATACTTAGATCACATCCCTTCTCTTCTCAAAAATTTACAATGCCCCCCACTCTATGTCATTTAGCACAAAAAAGTGTATTTAGAATATCCTGGAAATTTCTACCTCTTTTCTTTACTTCTTTGATGTCCACCAAAGCCCCAGTGGCTTCCTTCTGAATGTTGAGCTTGCCAATTAGGCTTTTACCACAGGGCCTTTGCACTTGCTCTTCTCTCTGCCCATGATGTTCCTCTGTCACATATCCACAGGCTAGCTCCCTCATCAACTTTAATCCTTTATTCAAATAGAACTTTCCAAATAAAGAGGTTCCCTCATGGCTGCCTTATGTTAACTGGCAGCGCTCCTTCTCTTCCTTGCTTTCATTTTCCCAATACATTAAATCACCATATATTTTTTTCATAAATACTTACAGCAACAAACCTTGTCTAGGAAAATCGTTTTCAAACTCTTCTGACTTGACAAGTAACTTTGGTCTATTTATTGCTTTTCAAGAGTAACATTTAATTTAAACAATTTATTCTACAATAGTGACAAATCTAAGATTTTCTGTTAGGAAATCGCATCCCATTCCCCTCCTGTAGTTTAGCTCAATGAACTCTAAAAATAAAATTTCAAGTAATAGTAGATATACATTGAGTTACTCCTAAATAATACTTCAGAACACAACAGGCCTTATAGTAAATCTGAATGTAGGAATGATTCCCTACAGATGCTAGAGACCAACCACAGCCATTGTATTATTAGTTACACCAGGAAGCCTTGTCACAGTGCATGAATGCTGAACCTGGAAATATTCTGAAATGTCACAGACCAAATCTCCATTGCTTTATAGATACTACAGAGACCTGTAAAGATATTTTAAGTTGGATTGACATTTCTGCTTCCTGAAAACTTCAGCTATCGATAAACTAATGTTCTCTGGGTCTGTTGTTGCTTCTTCTTATATGTATATTGTCTCTTGCTAATACTCTTTAAATAGATGTAAATTGTGTTTAATTCAGGGAGTTTATGTATTACATATAAACACCAGACAATAAACTATGCAGGTATTGAATAACTTAGAAAAAACCCCACAATTTCCACATTTTTCAAGATGTTTAAAACATGCATGGTTCCTAAACACTAAGAACAACAAAAATTAAATTGTTTATTTTACAAAATAGCTGTTTAATTTGATAATGAAAATTTAACTAAAATTAAAAACTACAGAAATAGCATTATAAATGTTAAAGAACTTTAAACTTACACATTATCAGAATTGCTAATCGAGAAAAAATATAACATTTAATTAAAAAGAAAACTGGGAGTATGCTTTAAACATTAAAGTGTGAATTGGACAATATAGTCAATAATCTAGATAACTGAATTTAAACCAAAGAACTTCCATGCTTATTTCCAAAATTTTAAGCATTTTGAATGACAATCCCTTTTTGCCTGCTTATTGGGATAATTTTTGTATTCTCTACTATGTGTATGCACAGCCTTAAAATCAGTGAGAAAATGGGGGGAAAAAGCTAGTTGTATATTCAGGAAATAGTCCTTAAAGTCACTGATTTAATGCTTACATTTATAATCATGATGTTTTGTTATTTTAATATGAAAGGAATTTTTATTTGAAAAAATTGTTCAAGCTCTTCTATATCAAATAATCTAGAAAAACATTTCCTAAGTTAGATTTCCTAAAGTGTGTGGAATGTGGTAGATTCTTGCTGTTTTGTTGTGTCTTAGAATTTACACTGTATTGTAAAATGATTTCATGGGAGGCCTCACCAGTCTGAGGAGATCCTTTTGTGTAGGCAAAGGATGAATGCTAATACTTGTCCATCAGCATTCTGTTTCAACTGGCATCATTTTCGAAGCACTACCCTCCTTAAGGTATACATACTCCACCAAACATATCCCAGCTTGACAGTGCCATTAGGTTAAGTCGTAGAAACTTGTACACCTGGGCCTACTTCGTTCTCCTCTCTCCTCACCATACTGGTTGTGCTTCATTCAGTAAACCACCGGCCTTCAAAATTCCTCAGAAAGGAAGCAGGCACGAAGCTCTGAGTGGATGTATATTACCAAACTACTGAGGGCAAATGTCAATTTCTCAAGCATATTCCCCTACCAGTGCAGTTCTGGGGTGGGCCTAAGAGTTTCTGCAGCTTTTGAGACATCTAACCAGAAATGATCAATGACAGCTCTCTCTTTGGTAAAAATCCCATCTCTCTGAAAATGAGCTCCACTTAGTTATTTTGGTGAGCCACACCTCAGCACCTAACAGATTCATTTTCTCCCCCCAAAGTTCTCCGTTCTGCCTGTATGGCTGAATTGGTGGGAAGTAAAGTTGAAACGGTACTTTGGCTACCCTCTGAACAAGTAGGTGGAGTCCACAACAGGTTTGGGGTGGAACTCTGGCAGCTTCATCATTGTTTCAGAATGTGAATAGACTTGTTGTCTGTTGTCGTCAAAATTAAAAAGAAAAAGAAAAAGATTGATTTAACATATTCTATGTAATATAGCTCAGTTAATCCATTGATGTACTAGGACTTTCCTGTAATACATGAGTGAAAGGGGGTGAGAGTTATGAAGAACAAACACTACAAAAATTACAGAGGAAAAAAAATTCCTTTAATGTATGTAGAAGGTTACATTCTGAGAACACAGAACCACAAATGGGTGTGCTAATGTAAATATAAAATTGAGGACCTATTTTGTACGACTACAGATAATATATTAGCTCTGAGTAAAATCTCACTGCTTATAATCTTTTATGAATGCCTCATTTAATTTATTCATTCCCTGCGCAGGGGGATGTCTGTTAATATGTATTTCATTGAACAAGACTCACTTTGCCTTCCATTTTTCCTGCCGTCTACCAAGCACACACCTGATATGCATGCAATGGAGGGTTAACACAAAAATTACTATATAACCTGGCAGAGTGATTTATTAAGAATTTCAAGTGGCAGAATAATCTACTGAGAAATTAACTGTCTACTCTTATTTTTTTTTCTCCCATAGCACAACAAAATGTATAAAATGTTATTCTGTTCCACCTTCCATTTGTAGGAGGGAGCTCTATTTCTGTATTCTTGAATTCTGGGTTTCTTTGTTTCCTGGGAAAGAGGGCAGAGAAGGTTCCTTTGCATGTTAGTGGCCAATGGAGAAAGTTGTCAGGCAGAATATAAAACCAATATGTATTAAAAAATAAATTCCCCGGAGCACCTGTGTGGTTCAGTTGGTTAGGTGTTGGACTCTTGGTTTCCTCAGGTCAGGATCTCGCAATTTGTGGGTTCGATCCCCACATTGGGCTCTGTGCTGACAGTAGGGATTCTGCTTGGGATTCTCTCTCTTCCTCTCTCTCTCTGCCCCTTCCCTGCTCATTCTCTCTCTCTCTCTCTCTCTGTCTCTCTCTCAAAATAAATAAACTTAAAAAAAAAGAAATTGTTTTAAAACATTCCCCTTTATTTCCCTATGCCCATTCAAATCTTTTGAATATACTTAATTCACTTGAATGACAGGGACTGAAGCATCTTGATACTTAGGCACTTAAAGGTCTGTGGTTCTTCAAGGACTCTTGTTTCTCTAATCTCCCTATGGGTGCCTTTGGTTAATTATGACAATTCCAACCTTTCTAGACATTGACATTACTTTACTCCTGCTGGCATAGTCTCAAAATTTCAAGAGATACACAGAATCCTAATTCCCTCAGAAGAATCCAAAAGAAACACACACACACACACACACACATGCACGCACACGCACATGCTCACACACATACATATACATATATATACATTTATTAGCATCTTTCCCTGTTTTTGTTGTTTTAACATACCCGTGAAATGTTTCTGTTCTTTCCAATATGGTAGCCACAAGTTGTGTGTTCTTTTTGAGCACTTAAAATGTGCCTAGTGCACTGAAGAAAATTTTAACTTCGATTTAATTTTAATTAACTTAAAATTAAATTTAGATAGTAAATATAGCTTGTGGATACCACCCAACAGTGAGATTCTATGGGGTTTTACTTAATGAAGTTTAAAAAGAAGTGTAAAATGAAGATAAAAAAAATCTTAGCGAAAAAAAAGTACACACATTTTCATTGCAATTACAGACATGTGTAAACCTCTGTTTTATAAGTTTGAAAGAGCAAACTGAAAATGGGAAAATGGCAGTTAAAGCTAAATACATATATTGATTACTTAGAAATTTAGAAATTATGGGCCACAAAATTTCCTGATACAAAGAGGACAAAAGAAAATAAAAGATTTCATTACATGCAGATGATTAATGATTTCATAACATAAGTATTTTTAGAGATATTATCAAACATTATGAAGGGGCTTCTATCTCAGAATCTGAAAATTCTCAAGATGCAAGTACATGAAACGTGAAATTTTCAATCACTGACCAAATGTTCTCTGAGTTGTCTGTGAAAACCCTGCCTGTGACACACGTCAGTAGAAAGTGCAAACCATGGAAAGGGGGATTCTGTTTTTCAATTAGCACATAAATCTAAAGCTGATATTCAGAGTTCAGTACTTTTATTGAGATTACAATTTTGCTTTCCTTCAGCATCATAAATGTAGCAAGGAATTAATGGTAATAAACATAAAATCACAATATACTGTTAAATTATTCTGTTTTCTTGAAGACCTTCTGAAAATTTATTTTAATATGAATACATGTAGCATTTCATAATTATGCTAAGATGTGCATAGAAAATAACTTGTAAAGTTCTTATTTATCTAGTAGGGAATTTCAACTTCTTTAGTAAAGTTATATTTATAAATTGTTTGCTTCACTTCACATTTAAGTAATTACCAACGAGTTTAATTTAGGATCTCTAAAAAAATCAGTGTGCTTTATGTTTAAAATTACAGACATAAATATCTGAGATGAATCTAGCTAATGTAAGGACTTTTTTTGTTTTCTAGAAATTATCCTCTAATGTACATTTATATTTAATATAATAAAATTTATAGTCATGAGCTTTGAAAGGTCACTAAAAGATATTGAAGATAAAGAGCTAAATATTTTATCATACTTAAATGTTTATGTATTTCATTTAGAAAAGGGTTTTCCTATAAGACCAATGTTGTATATTTCACTACATAGTATATTTGTCTCCAGAACTAGTTAGCAAGAGTTATGGAGTAAGTCCACTATGATGTAATATATCAATTACATTTCCCTTCTACACCAGTATCTCCTTTTGTCCTTTGTTTAGACAGTGCTGTCATTTATGAGTGTGTGTGTGCATGCGTGTGTCTGTGTGCTTGCATGACAAAATAATCCATTTGAAAGCTAGTGAAGGGAACATTAGTTGTGTTTTCTGTCAATTCAATAAATATTTTAAAACTAAATGCTCATAGAGAAAGTAAGATGTTATAGGCAAAGCATTTTTTGCATTGTGTGAAGTAAGAATAAAAACTGTTATGTATTAAATCATACACTTTCTATGGGGTTTGTTCATCATGACATGATATATTCCAATAAGGTCATGAATAATCCTGACTAAGCCAGCTTTCTGAAAAGAATATTATTTATCTCATTTGCTCTCTCTCTATATAGAATTTTGAACACAAAGTTCTAGGTGGGCCCAGTTGGCCCAATATAAAGATAATATACTTTATATTATCTAAATGGATTTTTATTTTTATTTATTTACTTTTTAATGTTTATTTTATTTTTGAGAGAGACAGAGTGCAAGAGGAGGAGGGGCAGAGAGACAGGGAGACACAGAATCCAAAACAGGCTCCAGGCTCCCAGCTGTCAGCACAGTGCCTGATGTGGAGCTTGAACTCATGAGCTGTGAGATCATGACCTGAACCGAAGTCGGACACTTTTAACCAACTGAGCCACCCGGGCACCCCAAATGGCTTTTTAAATTAAGAAAATTTTGTAGCTACTTTGGAAATGGTTTTATTATTTTATATGTATGTGTGTGTGTGTGTATGTAAATAATAAATTGTGTGTGTGTGTACATATATATATATATATATATATATATATATGTAAATAATAATTGTCACATTTTGGCAGTAAGTATAGAACAAACACCCCTGAAACTACCATCAAACTTAAGAAGAAGACTGCAGATAATATTAACTCTCTGTGTCTCCCTGTACCCCATTCTTGCCTCCTCCCTCACACAGGTACTACTCTTCTTAATTATGTGATTATTTTGTTACTTTTTAAAAATATAACTTATCACTTGTGTGAAAAAGAAAACTTAAAATATTTTTAGAAGTGATATATACCTGTACATGATAGTAAAGTCAGACAGAATTAGATCCATACGCTGATTTTCCCATATTATTATATTTGTATATTTAACATTTTTTATTCCAAACAACAAAAAAATCTAAATAAAAAGGTATGGGAGGTATTGTTGGTAGTTTCTTTATAGTTTTTTTTCTTTTTTTTTTTGTGGAGATTAAGTGACATAAGTGTATCTCAAATTCTCAGTGCAGTGCTTGCTGCATGCTGGATATTTTTATCATTATCATCATTATTTTATGTTGTAGTATATTTAGAATTCTTATTGATGATTTAATAACTATTTAGTCAGTCAGCATGGTTCAATCCAAAGATTTGATTTAGTTCTCAAATAATATTTTTGCTGTCACACATGTTACTCTTTTAATTAAAGTGTTTCTTCCACAATTATTAAGAAGAGAATGATGTAAGAACGCCAAGAACAGTTACATCGGAACAGCTCTGTTCTTGTCCAAACATACCACATCCTACTCCAGTATCTGTATGAAGTGAAACATGCTTGTGCTGACCCTTTCATGACTTTTAAAACATTTCAGTAATTTACCTCTATTCCAAACTCCTTGTAACCACTTTCCTTTTATGAGGCCCTGCCAACATGGCTGTGTTTGCTCTAAAACTGTGAAGAAAGTGGCCCGGTCATCACTGAGAGAGAGGTACTGCACACTCCCGGGCAGTAACTGCCGCGCCAACCAGCACACGTGTGAGGAGATCGCCATTATTTCCACCCGGCGAGAAGCTTCTCAGCAAGGGCGCAGGCCGTGGCACACGCCTGATGAGGCCGTTGCAGAGAGGCCCCGTGAGAGGTATCTCAGTCAAAGCTGCAGGAGGAGGAGCGGGAAAGGAGAGATAATTATGGTCCTGAGGTCTCGGCCCTGGATCAGGAGATCACTGAAGTAGATCCTGACACTAAGGAAATGTTGAAACCCTCGGGCTTTGCCATTCTGTCCAAACTGCAGGTCACCCAGCCTCCAGTTGGGATGAATTTCAAAACCCTCCATGGAGTCGTTTGAATCTTTCAGCTGTGCGGTAATATCTTCAGTAAACCTTGGACAATAACAACAATAACAAGAGAAATTGGAATAGAGTCCCCTATTATTCTAAAATAATTTCCACCTATAATATTTACATATTATACATTATAGCTATTTTAGGGGATTTCGCTGTACACATTTCATGTATATGTTATATAGAAAAAATATCATTTTGACAATTTCCTATTCTTAGGTTGTTGCTTAGCAGTGAAGATGCCATGTTTCTTTCTGTTATTTTTGTTACATGCATACTTTTAAAAGATGCAGTGCTTTATAATGGCTTTGAAGAAATTAATGCCCTCAAGAATTCTACTATATTATTAATATGTTACTCGATAGGTACTTTTTGAACATTCTTACTAAAATAGGCAATATTGTTTCCTCTATCATTTTCCTCTATCTCTTTGCACTTGTTTCATAAGAAAATCTGAGGATGTGAATAAACTGTCTTAAAAATAAAATCTATTTTCAAAGTAAGACAGAAATAAACATAAATTTAAGATGATTTTCTAATTATATCACAATAAGGTTCTAACTCTACTAGTCCAGCTGTTAGAAAGATACATATTTATCTGATGTGTTTATAATATATGTAATATATGTTTATATTACGAAGATAGTATAAAATATTCAGGGCAGGGGAATTTTCTGAGTTTTTCTGAGTTTAAAAGTAATGTAAGAACTCCCAAAGAAGAGTGTCAGTAGATTTTCATCATAAAATACCACAACTTCTCAGTATAAGAAAACCACAAATAAAATAAATAGCTATGGATCAAAATATTAAAATAAATTAAACTATGTTTAATTTAACTGTGTTTAGTTAAATGCCTCAGATGAATAGATAAGAAAATAGTAATGTGATAATAGATAAGTAAGCACACTTTGAACTGACAATTCAGAAAAGAAAAATAATGATATTAGCCACAAATATTCAAAACCCATTGAACAGGAAGCAGCTGATAAAATTACATTTTAACAGAAAGTTTTCATTTCTAATTCTCTAATACAATCATATAGAGAAGCCGTGAACCCTGGGGTTCAAGATATATTTGTACATTTTCGTGGTCACATCTTAGGAGTTCTTTAAAAATTTAGACTGTGCAACGTAACAAAATCTAACTTTTTCTCCTCTATGTGTGCCCGTTGCCCTTTATGATCCTTTCATGCTCTGCTTTTCAGTGGTGTCCTTAAGAAGGTCTTATTCTTGGATTTCAGTGTAACCTTACCATCTCTGCTATTAATTAACCTTTCTTCCTCTGAACTGGTTACACATTCAGTGTGCATGTTTGTCTTTCTTTGTTCTATTGAGCTGTCTGTGAAATGCAGCAGAGGAACCAAGGCTCTCTCAGCAAAAGGGCACCAACTCTTTTTACAGCCTTCCTCCTTGGTTCATGGATTCTCAGCGGTCAGTTTGAGACCGTAATTGTGTTCGTATGTCACCACAGACTATTCTCAGGGGCCTGCCCTCAATTTCTTATACCCTTACAGAATTCTAAATACCATTTCCAGTCCCTTTATCATTTAAGTTTTCAACTAAACAACTTCAAGATACAATTCTCAGGAGAGAACTGGGTGTGGGGGGTTTGGTGGGGGGGGAGTGTAGTTGAAAACTAGCTTCTGTTGTGTGTGTATTCATATAACCAGTGGTCAAACTGCAGAAATGTATCTGTCCTTCCATAACATATTTCTGAAAGAAGGGGAAAGTGACACAGATAACTCACAAACCCAGCAAGTCTCATTAAAATGGATGTTACAGGGTTTGGTTACTGTTTTTCAATCAGAGTAACCACAGTGGCACTTGATTATTTAGTGCATACTAAAAGAGGCTTAACTTTCTACAGAAAAACATCACTGTTGCCATTTGTCTAAAAATTACTGCTGTGTTCTGGTTAATTAGTTTTAAAGAAACAATCATGGTATTTAAATATAGGAGGTTCTTAAAAGTGATACGGATCGAGTTTTCTTCTAAACATAATTTGGGTAACAGATAAAGGATCAGCCTTATACTTATTTCATATGACATTGGGTCAAGGTAACTATGTCTTCAAACTACATTTATAGCACCTACATGGAAGAATGATCAAACTGACTTGACCAGGCAAACCTGACATTAGGAACAAATAAGGCAACTTTGTTTATAGCAGCTTCTCCATCAGTTAGACAATGGGAGTCATGGAAGTTATGTTCATGCTTTAATGGAAAGCAGAACAATGGATGAGAATTTGACTCTAAAAGACTCTTCAGAGATGGAAGACCCTTAACCACTCAGTAAGCAAACTGGTGGCAGCAGGTATCAACACCTGTAACATTAACCTTCAGAATGGACTCCTTACAGTCATGGATCATTCTCCGATATGCGATTTCAAAGTCAGCATCTGAGTTCCTTGGAGGAATTTAGTAATGTGGCTTTCTACCTCAAAGAGCCTGTAGAAACTTTCTGACCAGAAGATGAGTTACTGAACAAGCATTAGGGAACTTTAGCTTATGCTGAAAGACAGACCATAATTGAGTTGATATTCTTGGCCTGAGTCCATTTGAGAGGTCTTTTAATGAGACCTAAAGGCTGGGATTTTCAAAATAATGACAGCAAAAACAAGCAATCAAAATAGGCTGGTTTTTTTCCCCCTTAAGGAAGATTTATAGCAATTCGCCAAAACTATACTTTGTTGAGAAGTTTGTTGTTGTTGTTATTGTTGTTGCCTTTTTTTCTTTTCCTATAAGTCAGTCAAGTGTTTCTCTGCTGAGAGGTTGACTATGTGGGTGGACCACTCTACTCTTGTTTTTGTTACCTCTGACTTCTGATTTCTGAATTGCAATCCCAAGTCTGACTTGATTTTCAGAGTGCCAGCAAGAAAAGACATCAGAAATTGATGGAGTAAACTGATATACAGATTTTTCTTACTTTAGTGTTCTATCAGTTTTATTCTGAGTCACTGTGTTACATATTTCTTCAAAAATAGAGTGCTACTCTTCACAATCTGTTCTGGCCATGCAGTTTATGGCAATCTTGACATATGATACAAATAGACCTCAAAAAATTAGGAAGTCAGGATGGAAGTGACCATAAAGTTAAATAAATCAAGAAAGGAAAATTGGGGCTTGGTATCTGGAAGCTTGGAGGTTGCCTCAATTACAGAGACAAACATGCCTGCAAGAGATTGAGGAGTTCATTTTATATGTCTCAGTAAACATGATCAATCATCTTCCCATCAAATACAGCCATTCTCTTTCAAGGCTAGGAACCAGGGCCACTTGCATGGTTATAAGTGGATACTTGTTGGAAAAGAGAAGTGGCAAAATGGGTATGCTGTTATATTGCACCTAGAAGAGAGATGCAGCTATCTATACACACACAACAAATAATAAGAAATCTCAATTCTCATGTTATTTGAATTATTTGAGGGGCGCCTGGGTGGCTCAGTCAGTTGAGCGTCCGACTTCAGCTCAGGTCACGATCTCGGGGTCCGCAAGTTCGAGCCCCGCGTTGTGCTCTGGGCTGATGGCTCAGAGCCTGGAGCCTGCCTCCGATTCTGTGTCTCCCTCTCTCTCTGACCCTCCCCCATTCATGCTGTGTCTCTCTCTGTCTCAAAAATAAATAAACATTAAAAAAAATAAAAAAAAAAGAAAAATGAATTATTTGAGAACATAAGAAAAGTTTTACAACTTTTCAACTTATTTTAAGGCAGTAATCAAATACATAAAAATATCCAAATTTAAAAATCCCAGGGAAATAAAATCCTAAATAAAGTATACACAAATATAATTTACCAGTGTTTGAAAGAAAAATACATCATGACAAAAGTAACCTTTAACCCTGAAAAAGCAATGCGTATTTAATATCATTAGATTTATTTTTATCAGTTAACATGTCAATAGTTGTCAAAAATCTGTGATACATTGAATTAAATCATATATTTATTTTAAAATATAAAAAATCTCAGTATGTTAGAACTAATATACCTTCATTGGAGATAACTGTTCTTAGAGGAGAATTAAGAAATGTATCAATGATTGACAAATGTGTAAATAGTTTCATGTAGGTGAGCTATTGCACTAATTGTACAATGTAGGGTAAATAACCCAATAAAATGTAGTATATACTCCATGCTGTAAGAAAATAACATTTTTACTGGCAGGGATATACACATACATACATACATACATACATACATACATACATGCAAACACACACACAGAATTGCTTCTCGGAAGACAGGGTTGTCATATTTACATATCTACTCCTATTCCTCTGCCTAAGAACAATTAAAACTCTAGAAATACATTATCTACAAATACTAATAATAATAAAGAACATTCTGAAAGGTGAAGGAAGAAAGACAGATAGGCTAGGGACCTTGGGATCTGAGAATGACACGATGATGAGTTTCCTGGGTTTTCTTTTTGTCTCGTATATCCCAAATTTGGAATTGGAAAATACAGAAACCTAGAAATAACAAGACGTGCAGGCAAAAATAAAAGTTCCAACAAATGCCCGCTCTTTCCAACCAGAAGACCAGGAAAATGGCTATATAGCAAGACAGAAACTTTTATATAATGAGTACTCTATTGTAGAATAAACCATGGCACCACCTCCAACCCAGCCAGCAAAAGCAGAGTGGGGAGCCTGGATTTTTACTGTCTCTAGGTTGTAGCAAGGTGCACAAACTCCTCACCCATACCACGGAAGAGTGGTGTCAGAGAAACCCGAGTCAGGACCCAAAGCATTCATTTCTTCTAGGTTCTCCTAGGTAACAAGGACCTCATATGGTATTATTAATGGAGACTATACGGCAAGCCTGGAGTAATGAAGCATTGTTCCTCCTCTGCTCCTCCTGGGAAAGCATTAGGGGAGGGCTCTTGGAGAGTCAAACTTTCACTCTCAGCAGCAGCAACAAGAACATCCTCCCTAACTTTGTGTAAATGGAAGGCATGTAAGATGCAGAAAAAAAGGCAGACCTTACTTCACCCAGATCGGGAGATATTAGTAGAGGCCTAGCAGGGACTGAGAACTACCATCTCACAGTAATGACTAACTCTTGACCATGGGTTGTCAACAGAACTCAACTGGGGAACCTGGACTTGTACTCTCTTCTGGCCATAATGATGTGTTACTTTGCCCTTTCCTTGCTAGAGCAGTGTCAGAACAAGCCAGCTAAAACTGGTTTAAATGAGATCCAGAGTTTCATAATCTCAAAATGTCTAGGTTTCTGTATCAAACTGTTAACTCTACCAAGAATCGGAAAGATCTCAATCTGAATAAATAAGACAAGCAAGGGGTGCCTGGGTGGTTCAGTCAGTTAAGTGTCAGACTCTTGATTTTGGCTCAGATCATGGTTTCATGGTTGTGAGATCGAGCCCCGTGTTGGGCTACACTAGATGTGGAGCCTGCTTAAGATTCTCTCTCTCCCTCTCTCTCTCTCTCTCTCCCTCCTTCTCCCTCTATCTGTCTCTCATTCTCTCTCTCTCTCAAAAAAAAAAAAAAAAAAAAAAGATGGTCAATAGATGCCAACGCTAAAATAACAGAGATGTTGGAATTATCTGACAAAGACTTTAAAGCAATCATCACAACAACGTTTAAATGAGCAGTTATGAACATATTTGAAGCAAATGAAATAGAAAGTTATGGCAAGGAAATAGAAATTCATTGCAAAGAAATTGAAGCTATAAAGAAGAACCAAATGGAAATTATAGAACTGAAATATACAGTAACTAAAATGAGTAACTCAGTGAAGAGCCTCAATAGCAGAATAAAAATTATCAATGGGAACAACAGAGAGAAAATAGACTGAAAAAAAAAATGGATAGAAATACAGGCACCACCATAATTGAGGATTGAATTAAAAAAAATAGGATAAGGCTAAAAGAGTACTTGAAGAAATAATGGCCAAAAAATCCTCCAATTTGGCAAAAGAGAGAAGCTGAGCAAATCTCATATAAGATAAACCTAACAATATCAGCACCAAGAGACATCATAGTCAAACTTCTGAAAACTAATGGCAAAGAAAAATCTTGAAAGTTCTGAATGAGAAACAATATTTTACCTATCAGGCAAAAATAATTCTCATGATAGTAGGTTTCCCATAAAAACCATGAAGGCCAGAAATAAAAGAACTGTCAGTTACAATTCTATATCCAGGGAAAATACTCTTCAGGAATGAGGGAGAAATCAAGATATTAGGAGAAAGAAAGATGAATAGGAATCGATAAAAGAGAATATCCAAATCTCCAAAAAGCATGTGGAACATATTCAACACCATCTATCGGCAGGTAAATACAAATTAACTCTAATATACCACATTACACCTACCAGGATAGCTAAAATGAAATAGATTTCCAGTATTAATTATTGACAAGGATGTGAAGGATCTGGACCTTTCATTAATTGTTGGTGGTTGTTTAATTTGGCTAGACGACTTTGGGAAACTGTATTTACTAAAACTAAACGTATGCCTGCATTATGACTCAGCAAATCCACTGCTACTATATACCCCAAAGACATGAATGTATAGGTTCTCAAAATCATATACAATGAGTGTTTGCAATAGCTTTATTCATATTTCCAAACTAGAAACAACTTGAAAATCTTTCTACAGGAAAATGGATGAGATGTTCTATTCAAATAATAGAATATTATGCACCTATAAAACAATTAAATTCTCATATCCAGAATAATATAGTTAATAGATATTATATTGAGCAAAAGAAGCAAACACAAATGAAAATATATAAATCCATTTACATGAATTTCAAGAATGAACAATACTTGTCAATGGTTATAAAGGTCAGAAAATTAAGAAATTCTGAGGGTATTAATGAGAAAGGAGAATGAGAGAAATTTATAGAATCTGATATAGAGTTCTGTCTCTGCAATTGTGTGTTACCTTTGTAAAAGACTTTGAGTTCTATATTTAAGTTTTCCTCACATGTGCAGTTAAGTATAAGTGACTTAAGTATGTTTTCTAGCTCTGAAAGTTAAGTTGCTCATCATTTGAATTTGGGTTTTTCAAATATCAGAGTCCATGGTAATCTCAGTTATGTCATATTGCCCTCCTAAGATAAATAGTGTCATCTGGATTTAATTCTACAGCTCTGTAGCCCTGGGACATGGAAGAGAATTTATCCTGATTAAGAACACGGAAGAAATCGTACTAATATGAGAGCAACAATTCAGTATAATTCACCAAACATTCTGCATAAAATGTCACTTTAAATGGAGGACTTTTTATGATTCAAAAATTGTAATTTCTTTGTTCATAATGAATAGCAAGTAAAAGGGTAGGAATTTTGTTATATTCATAGTTGTGGACACAATAGTAATACCAATAAACTATTCAAAAAGTGGGTTTTTTCTACAAATAGATAATTTTTTAAGTCTAAACATACTTAAAGGGTATTATATATAAGGAAATAAAACATTAATATAATATCTCATATTAAAGTAATATGTAATTAGATGTAATATTCCCTATGGTTGCCTTCAAATTAAAGTGTTCTCTCTGAGTTTTTCCCAATCCATTGCTCATATGGGTTACCTTATTGTCTCCATTTTTAGTTATCTCCTATATGCTGAATATTAAGGCAGGCTTCGCTTCTGCTCCTCCTTTACTATTTGGACATTTAATGGATGCTTCCAGACCAAAATAATCTATAAAAATCTCAGTATCCTCTCCTCTAAACCTACTTTTGTGTTCTCAGCATTATATTGCAGTACCACAGTTAACCCATTCACACAGCTAAGACTATTGTGTCTTCCTTGACCTCTTCCACTTCCATTCCCTTTGTATCTTGGATGATATGCTTAATAGTTCTCTTACAGAACAAACTATGGTCTCTTATCTCTCTGATTGTTAGTTTTTAAATAAATTTTTAGAAGCAGCTCAAAGGTCTTTCATCCTCATACTCTTTCTTATACTCTGTGCAATATACCTATTTCCATTTAACTAATTGTATTGTAACTATGTGTTTAATTTACCTATCTTTTCTATTAGACTGTAACTTCATGGACTATGCTTTTAGCTTCTTGCCATTAAGACTATCCCAGACATGGAGACTTCTCATGTGAATAAGATGGTATTAACAACCCTTTAGTATTATGCATTGCACACCAAAATCATTGTACCCCCTTTTGAAAACAGACCACATATCTGAATTAAGAGAGAACATCTCTAAAAAATTCAAGACTTCCTTTGTTTAGAAATCAGGTTGCTAGGTTGCTCTTCTTATTTCTATATAATGAGAAAAACCCTTGTCATCTTATTCCAAATGAGATCTGAAATTTATGACTTGAGGTCACACTGGTTCACAACTGCTCTGAAAAATTAATAAGAGTGTCAGAACACTGCCTCACACTGTTGATAGGGATGACTGATTAAATTCACAGATACTTGGCTTTAGCAGTGGAAAATCCTTCTGTCATCTTCATTTTCTAAGTGAGCCATGCTTCCTTCTCTAGGGCATAAGATCAGTGAGATACTTGAAGAAGGTGGGAGCAATGGATCATAGCTGTACCACACTTGGAAGTATATTTGGTAGAGAAAAAAGAAATGGTGTCTTTTTTTTTTAAAGTTTTATTTATTTATTTATTTATTTATTTATTTATTTATTTATTTAGAGCGAGCCTGAGTGGAGGAGGGACAGGAGGGTGGGGAGAGAATCCCAAGTCTATGTGCTGTCAGCTCAGAACCCGACCACTTGGGGCTCTATCTCACAAACCAAACTGAAATCATGACCTGAGACACAACTAAGACTCAGGTGCTTAACCCACTGAGCCACCCAGGAGCTCTTGGAAATAGTGTCTTTCAGTGTCTTACAATTATTTTTTAATTTTTGTGAAAGGATGCATGTAGTATCCACCTCATAGACTGGCAGGAGCCCCAGTTTGACTGAGATGAACTCACAGAGTTGTTTCCCACTTTTAATTTTCTAAGTAAAGAATATATACATGAGAAACAAAACATAAAATATTTATTTTTGAATATATAAATAACCCTTTTAATTTTTATTTTGGAAGGGAACAATCAACACTTGACTGTAACCCAAACCATGTTTTCCCAAACTGATTTGCAGAACTCTGATGTGAGAAGATGCTCAATTGGAATGGGTAGATAGAAAGACTTCTATGATCAAACACATTTGAGGAATAAATAGCTAAGCAAAGTTGAATAAGTTCCTTCTCTTTCTGAGTTAGAGCATTGGGTATGCAAATATGCCTTAGAAACTGTTAGCGTATGCAGATTTTCCACACATATTTGAACATGGTACTCTTTTCCATGGCTTCTCAAGATAAAAGTATTTTATAGAATAAATGTTACATGAAGCATGCTTTGCAAAATACTACCATAAACTAACCATATCTGTCTTTCCATTTCTTCCTAATATTTCTGCCTTTTTATAAAAATGTTCCCTTTTCATTCTTTTGTTCTTGTTTGTTTAGTTTTCTGACCTTACTAAGCGCCCACTGAGCATGGCATAGCAGGAGGTAGAAGCTATTTATTGCTGTGACAAGCTGGGTAACCTGAAAGGGTAAGGGCATAAGAAGAAATAAAAGGATGTTATTCTAAAAAAATCTATTTTTTTTTCTGGTTTGCTACATACTTTGTACACCCATTTCATTATAATATAAATGACTACACAGAATGTCAACCTAAAGTACATCTTGGCCCCAAAGCCCTTTGGGTAGCCATATAAACTATTAAGGGATTTTATAAACCTCTAAACTGTCATAATCCACATAGTAGTATTTAGGTACCTGAGTTTAAGTAAAATATAAAATCTTTAAAAAAAATCACAAAAGAGGTCAAAAGTGCCATGAAACTGCACTATAGTTAATGGTAAATGGCTTCTCTCTCATCAATTATCTTTCTATCCCATCTATTGAATGATTATCATGTTGGATTAATACTTCAATGATTATGTCTTTAGTTAGCTTCCTTTCATAATAAGAAAGTTCACCAGTAAGTCGTAATGGATAATCATCCTGAAATGATTTATTTAAATATTCAGCCTGATATTACATATGACTCATTTATATCATCGAATTAATAAGTGGCATTTCCAAGATTCAGTATTTATAATAAATGAGATTTTTCTGGTCTGAAACAATTTCCCATAAGTAGGTTAATCATTTAAAGTAAAGCATAGCATCCTGCAATGACCTTTTCCTCTCTAAATTTCTATGATTATAAATCAGGCTAAATCATACTATGCTATATTTTATATGTGTCTTCTGAGATCTACTGGGATCTGGGATCCTTAAACTGTTTTCTGCTCTAGCCAATGCTCATGTGGTAGCTTTTTTTTTTTTTTTTTCCTGTCCCAGAGAGTACAGGGTAGACAATTAGTACAAGGCTTTTGCCTCAAACTCCCACATAGAACATATAGTCATGGTGTCTTGGGCAGGATGATTTTTGAGTGGAATTATTCCTTTGGTGTTTGTGGCACCAAGCCTTGACTACAGTAATGAAAATCCCTTCTTGCACTCTTTATTTATGCCAATCTCTGTATGTATTTTCCAACATTTTTTCCTGCTTCCCCCAAACCTTTAGCATATTGGTTTTTTGTTTTGTTTTGTTTTGTTACTTAAACTATTTGATACATTTTTTTTAATGAGGAGGGGGAGGCTCATCTGGTTGGTTTATTGACAATTACTCTCAGGCAGTTGCAAAATTTTCTTCTTGTCAAAATATGTTACTTTTTCAAAATTTTGTGTATATAAATATTAACTCGTTTTTTTACAGAATCACTTCGATATTTTTCTTTCTCAGCAACTTGTTAATTTTTCCAAAATAAAATTCCTTATGACAGGTTTAGAATGAGATCTTTAGTCATATATAGAAGAAAAATCACCAGGGGCATCTGGGTGGCTTAGTCAGTTAAACATCCAGCTCTTGTTAGCTACTCAGGTCGTGATCTCACCGTAGTGCTGAGATTGAGCCCCGCATCAGGCTGAGCATGGAGCCTGCTTGGGATTCTCTCTCTCCTCTCTCTCTGCCTCTCCTCCCCCACGCCCACTTCTCTCCTGCAAACTAAATAACCTTAAAAAAAAGAAAAATCACTATTTTGTAGATTAACTGAAATCTGAAAAAATGAAATAAGCTTTCCAATGATATTTACCTAGTTTATGGCAAAGACAAAATTATGTTAAAACTAGGCTGTATGTTAACCATTCCTTGTGTAGTGTCATATTTAAGGGAAATGTATATTCTTTGGTCTCCAGGGGAATGCCGAGTCTTGGTACCATCAACGAATTGTATCATTTGTTCTGGTTTTATTTGCACTTTTAATCTCTGCTTGATTAGTTCTTCGGTTGTGAAATCTGGATCTATTCAAGTGCATCTGAACATTTTCACATCTTAATTTCCAAGTAGCTATCTGCTAACGATCAATCAGATATCGACTCTCCCATAGCTGTGAATTGAGCTGGCCTTAGGGTTGGAATCAGATTTCTCTAGTACTCTTATGCTTGCCAGATTATCCAACCGATTTTGGAAATGTGAGCTCTTGATAAAATTTCATTTTGGCTCTTTGCTCTGTTACTTAACGTAGCAGCCTACATAGTCTTCCGGAACTACAAAAGATGTTTTTGTTGAAAGAGTAAATGGAGTAGTTTTTCTCCTAATTCTGTGCTCAATTTTCAGTCAGTGTTCTCAAAGGACTCTGATCTGGTGAAAAAAAAAAAAAAGTATTAGTCTCTAGATCCAAAGAAAGCATGTGATTGAATTGCATGAACTGTATTAATAAAAATCATTGTATAACCATAACTAAAACGACTCTTTTCATTAACAATCCTAACACATACTCCTCTGGCCCTTCTATATGCTAGCCTTATTTATTCTAAGAAATGGCATTGCGCCATAAACACGGAGCCAAAGGTTATCTGTAAAGCATATTTATTTACAAATCTCAACCCCAAACAGTAGTCTCCTTTCCCTCACTCATGTTTCTCAGAGAGACCATGTCTATTACCATACACTTCAAATGAATCATACAGGCTTGATAATTTCTTAACCTTCTAATCTCCAGACAACAATCCACAAGATGCACCTTTCATCTTAGAGATAAGCATGATGGACATAGAGCAGGTAAAATATAGTAAAGACTTCCTTTTATATCCCAAATTATTTCTCAAGAACTATTGGGTTTTATTTAAGTTGATTATAAGAGATAAAAATGAGGTTTGTTAAAGAAGAGGATTGATTATATACCAGAAACGGCATTATATTCAGTGTAGATTCCTAGGGATGGAAATCTCATGGTAAATCATTAAGCTGAATCAATGCAATATATTTTTATATAGTTCTTTCTGATTTTCAATTTGACTTTTTCACTGTATTATCTTTGAGTTTCACAAGACCAAAGAAGTACACAGCACACGAACAATGATATTCGCATTTTATATATAATATTAGCAAATTTATATAGTGGTATGTTCTTCCTTAATATGTGTTTGGTATATGCCTGTTCAGAGTATGTTATGCTGATAAATTCATTTTGTCTTCACAACTTCGACTGTCTGAGGAAGTTCTATTATTATCCCCTTTACAGTTAATGAGGTAATCTCAACATTCCACAGCTAGAATGATACAACGGAATACAACCAAGGCAACTGGCTCTGTAGATGTCCATTATACTCTTTATATTTTACTGATTCTCACATCACAAATACGGAAATTAGGGCCTCATGAAAGGGTGATTTTTTCACATTGTTACATGAGCATTAATGTAATGGGTCTGTTTTAGATCTCTTGTCTTCTGATTCTAATTTATGAGAGATTACAAAGCTTAATGAGCATATTGCAAAGTTCTTAATAAAAATCAGATCAATGTTTTTCTCAGAAAAATAATGCTTTAATTTCTAGCTAGGTATCATTCTTTTGATCAAGAAAATACCATTTGGGATATTGGGACCCAAACAGTAACAAATTTTTGCAATAATATAGGATGTATTTGTGGGTATATGTTATGTATGAGGAAAACCACAAAGGCTAAATCCTAGTTAAGAGGACTGAATTAATTCATTTAGTTAACAAAGATTTACTGAGCATGTACTCACCAATCACTCTCCTAGGTGGTTGTGCTATGTCATTTAAAAAAAAAAAAAAAAGATCCTCCTTTTGTGCAGTATACAGACAAGCTAGTGACGAGATTAACAAAACAAAGCAAAGCAAAAACAAACAAATAAAAACAAACCCACAATAAATAAGAAAATTGTAAGTCGTAGGAATTATAGAAACTAGAAAGTGTAAAGTATGATAACAAGAAATCTGAAATTTAGTGTGGTCGATGCTGGTGGAGTGGCTGTAGTTTTTAATGGTCTTCAGATTAGGTCTGACATTTGAGCAAAAATTGTGAAGAGATGAGAAAGGTCATCATTTCTGCGGGGATTAATATTCCAGGAAACAGGAACAACTAACACAGTTTGTAAGATGGGGATGACTGGCATATTCAAGAAATGCCAAAGTGGCCAGCAGGACCAACTATGTAATTTACATACAGTAAAATGTTAAAAATATTATTGGGAATTCAAAGATGATGATGAGGGAGAATTAAACAAAGCATGGGGTCCATTTTAGCAAAAGGCTTCATGTGATAGCATAGGTTGCACATCCATGAAGCTGTCCCTGGTGGCAGAGTGATAAAAGATGAGATTAGAAAGAGGAAGAGAGACCAGATCTTGTACTACAATTTGGGCTAGAGAGGTGACTTTTGCTTTACTTTGAGCAAAATGGGAGGTACTTAATGGTTATGAGGAAAGGAGTGACATGTTTTGACTTACAATTTTTAAAAAAAAAGATCTCTTAATGCTGCTGTTTTGAGAATAGAATATAGATTGGCAGAGTAGAGTAGAGGCAGGGAAATGTTCCACTAAATAACTAATAATTATTTGGGTTGGATGATAATACTTTAAGAAACCAGATATTTTTTTGCAGTGAATTGAGTAGCTTTAACTTAATGTGTGAATATGAATGTATATGTAGTGGTATGAATATATATTAAGAAGACTAGTTCAAATTAAGACTAGTACAAACTTAAGATAATCATATATGAAAAGATTTTTGGAGATTATATCATTTGAAGGAAGGCATGCATTTGACTCTTAAAGGTATTTCTGAATAGTAACATTTGCCTTAGCTCCTACTTTATGCATCCTGAATGATGTATTTTTAATAATAATTTGTGCTAATTTTAGAGTTAAACTGAGCATTTTCGTATACATGTATACATTATAGGTTTTGGAAATTAAGTTAGATTTGCAGAAGTCACACATTAAGTGTCAAAATTAAAAACATAAAAAATTCCTCCTTTAGGGGCGCCTGGGTGGCGCAGTCGGTTAAGCATCCGACTTCAGCCAGGTCACGATCTCACGGTACGTGAGTTCGAGCCCCGCGTCAGGCTCTGGGCTGATGGCTCGGAGCCTGGAGCCTGTTTACGATTCTGTGTCTCCCTCTCTCTCTGCCCCTCGCCCATCCATGCTCTGTCTCTGTCTGTCCCATAAATAAAATAAAAATGTTGGAAAAAAAAAAAAAGAATTCCTCCTTTAAATATTTTTGGCAGTTTTACATGCCTAGAATCTTGAAATTCTATTTGTATTATTATTAGGTGATAAAAATAGCCTAAGTTAATTACTATCATCTACACTATAAATAAAATTTAAAGTTTATTGTTTCCAAAAGCAATAAAAAGATGGCAACATACAAATAGTCCATTGTCTCTGAGAATTTACTATAAAAAATAGGTCAGGTTGGAATTCTGGAAAGATGGAACAATGGTTGGGTAGTTTGTGAATCTCCTCCAGTTTCCTAATTAAACAAGACAAAACAAAACAACAGATAAGTTTAGATAGCCAAACCGAAAGTTCCATGAAAATTACATAAAATCAAATGACATAATAGTTTCATGGACTCTAAAATATAAGTGTATAGTCAAACTTGCCAAGACCCATGTGGAATCAAAAACTTCAAGAGGGAAGGCAGAGGGGAAGCATCTTGGCTCTGACCACCCTTGGACCTGAGAAAGCCCCTAGTGGCCAAAGATATTCACTGTCCAGTATCTCAGTTCAAACTGAGCAGAGCATTTAAAACTGAGAGGGAATTTGAGACCTAATTATATGCAAGAATGAGAGGAGATTCTAAAAAGAAAAGATTGATGCGGTCTGAGCTCTATGACATCAAAACACCAACATTCACATCACAGAAAAGACCCTACATTGAGGAGAAAGTGTGGGGAGCATGATCAAAAGGAGCAGGACTGAGAAAAAGGACAGAAAAAAGGGGCCTGATACCTCAGAATGCATGCAAACGTAGGTTTCATCACTTTCTGAACAAAACAAGAAAATCAGCTCTAGAGTAATAAGAGTTAGCAATAATACAAAGGCCTATAATTATCTTCTAAAAAATACAAAAACACTAATCTGTCTTAAAAATGAGCCACCACTAAAGTATTGTGGTTGAATTCCATAGAAATTAGTATAGAGAAATAAAAGAATAAAGCAGAATTACATCCCTGAAAAACTAAAGGTGTGATGAAAAATCACACCCAAAAACTTAGAAAGATAGCCTAATATTTTGAACTGAGCTAAAATTAATCCAAAAATAATAGAAGCTCTAAAAGAATATCCTAAATCAGAAATGAAAAATAAAGTTGAGAAAATGTATGAAAAATATGCAACATGAATTAATTAGAAAATTTTAAAAAAGTCATCTCAAAAATAAAGACTGAATTGGAAGAAACACACAATACAGAAATAAGCATGAATAATGCCATATGAGATATGAAAAAATGATATTTACACTTTTTAAATAAATGAAATAAATCAAATGGATTTGAACAAAAGCATTAGATGTAGAAGATAGGCTAGAGCAAGCTAACATAGCTAAAATAGGAATCCCCATACATGAAACCAAACAATTTAACAAGAAATGTAATTAAAAAAAATTGAAAAACAAAAACTAAAAACACAGTATTTTCAGTTCATATATGAGAAAGTCAACATAGGGTGACCCACAGATTGGTATATGCTAGTGAAGTATTGGCTTTGAGTGGAAAGAGAAAGAAAAATTTATTTGGGCACTTAGGCAGACAGGTTATACAATATATAAGGAAGATAAATCAGTTTGTAATCAGACTTTTGTATGATACTTAACACCATAAGATAGTGCAATAACATATTTAAGATATTCGAGCAAGGAAAATTAAACCAGTGTCTTATATTCACTCAAACTGGTCAGAGGTAACTATTAGGATTATGAAAAACTCAGGATGATTTTCTTTTTCCCCATGAGTTCTCCTTTAGGAATATAGAATGCAAAAGTATCTATAATTAATGAAGAGGTTATTTATATATTTTAATAGAGTAAGGTTTTATCAAATAGTGATAGTATTTTGACTTCATGGATAAATTTAAATAGAGCTCTAAGACAGGGATTCACAATGAATTAAACAGAATTTGCAATTACTTAAAGTTTTAATAAAAATATTAGATGGCTTCCTAAAATGTGCCAGAGAAGAAATACTTAATACTTATTTAACGTTTTGTAGAGTTTTTTAAAAATTATTTTCCAGAGAAAGGAAGCAAAAATAATATAAAAACAGGGAGGGGGACAAAACATAAGAGACTCTTAAATATGGAGAACAAACAGAGGGTTACTGGAAGGGTTGTGGGAAGAGGGATGGGCTAAATGGGTACGGGAAATTAAGCAATCTACTTCTGAAATCATTGTTGCACTATATGCTAACTAACTTGGATGTAAATTTAAAAAAATAAATAGAATAAAAAATGAACATTTAAAAACATTAAAATAAACAAACTTAAATAAATAAATAAATAGATAGATAAATAAATAAATAAATAAATAAATAAATAAATTTCCAGACAGGCTGGTAGAATAGTAGATGAAATAGTTTGTTAATATGTCTAAAATAGAAGAAAGGAATTAAACTTCAGGTTTTGCAGTTATTTATGTAGAAGGCAACGATGGTTATGTTCTTGGAACCTTTGGTAGTCATGGTGAAGGATCAACTTCGAGCTTATTTTAAAGAAAAAATTAGGATTGAGTGACACAAATAACATAAAAATCCTTTTTATGAAAGAAGGATATATCAAGTATGATCAAGTTTTCTAGACAGGAAATCTAGAAAGTCATCTGGAAAAGCCTTATTGACAGAATTGGGTTACCTGGAAAGCAAATGCATGTTGGAGGATGATATGGAGGAGTTAAATTTTGCATACAGTGAGTTTGAGGTGACAGTCAAGAAACCTTTTTATGTAGAAAAGTAACAAGTTACTGGTAAAGACTATGATATAAATATGGGTTATTTTTCGAGAAATAAATGACGATAATGTAAAATTAGATAAGGATTCTGAAAGACTAAATGAAGAAAAGATAGCAGATTTCTAAGATTAAGTAGGTTTCTATATTTCATAGCTAGTTGCATTTTATTTGTAGCAGTAGGGGTTTGCTGAAATATGAAATGATGTTAGAGGATACAGATTCAAAATTATTTTTATCTTAGATTTACTAAATCCTAAGTCATTCTTAAATGAAATTGTCATCAAAGTTGCTGTGGGCATATCCTGTAAACACCCAGCACCCAATTACATTTTAACCTCTTGGTTTACAATAAAGTTATCTTGGGGCAGATCGTAGGCATGTATAAATTGTAGGAGGGAAATGCATTGAAGTATGTAAAGTACTATACCCTTTGTGTGTAAAATGAAAATACCCGCTGTATTCTCTACTGCAACATTGTCTATTTTACAAGAAAAAGTAAGAAAACAGCCCAAGGCTGTGTCAACCCAATGTCAAAACAAATTGATAAATTCAGTATGAGAACAGCAAAGTTATATGCTTATTTTAAATAATTGTACTCAGATTTTAATATTTTTTTGAATCTTAGGTGGATTTCTAATGTGCCAAAATATCTTTGTTAATAGTATGAACTCTTATCTCATTAATTTCTGTGCATACATCAAACATTGTAGTATTTGAAACACTTTTCTTGGTAGGTTCTATGCTCAAAGTTTTTGATTATTTGAAATATTCAGACAGTCATATTATATGACAGCCTATTTTTTTTGGGTCTGTATAAAACTGAGTTTTAGTTATTACCAGTTGGAATAATATCATCACCGGTTGGAATATTTCTGTTTTTTAAAAAAGTGAATCATATTACTTAATGACTTGACCAAAAAGTAGATTGCAAATTTCCACTCTAAAGCAATGTAGGCCATAAAATTTTAATCACTCAGCCTGCTTTGTAGACTCTAAATCTTCCCCTTCATAGTTGAAGTTAAACAGGATTTTAGTTGCTAAAATTTTGGCTGCATTATTTGTAAATGAGAATATATCATATTAAATTAGGGATATAAGAAAGAGGAACTCAATTATACTTTCTATGGGACTGATCACATTTAATCTCTTTATTTTTCATATTTCACTGGCTCAACTTTATTGTTATTTAGTAGAGGATAACTTAAATCAAGGTATCATAAACCAAGATATCAGAAAAACATGAGCTAGAATTTGGTCTAATAACAGGAAAGGTGGGGAAAATTAATTAACTTCCTTCCAGAGAAAATAACATGACTTGCATAAATCAAGTTTTTCTATCTATCTACTGTGTATCTACCTACCCACCTGTTTATCTAAAAGTCTGTTCTGTCTGTCTGCCTTTGTAACTAATGTGAGTATGCATTGAGGCAAAAAGAAAGAAAAAAAAAAGCTTAAAGATTGGAAAATAAGTAGCAAAAGTGTCCCTAAGTTTGTACATATTTGTGTTTTTTTTCTTTTTTTGGACATAATTGTTTTTGTAGAAAGTTCTACGAAAAGTAAAGCCACTACTAAAGCTTATATGCAAATTAGCATAGTTGAATGATAAGCAATTAAGCAACAATCAATTGTAATTCTATATACTAGTAAAAGGAGAAAATTAGAAATAAAAAAAAACCACTTAAAAACACCTAAGATAAAATAACATTTAAGAAGAAACTACAACAGATTGCATGTCTTCTGCACCAAAAACAATGAACGTGTTGTGAGATATTAATGAAGACTAAATAAATAGCATGCTATACATGTTCAGGGATGGGAAGATTTGGTATTGTGAAGATGTCAATTCTAAACAAATCAATTTAAGACTCAGTGCAATTTTTTTATTGTGTTTTTATTGAAATATAATTCACATACAATAAAACCATCCTTTAACGTATACAATTCTGTGGTTCCAACTATAGTCTTAGAGTTGGTAATTATCCATAAAGTGTAATTTTGAACATCTTCACCCTGAAAGGAGACTTCATACCGAATAGCAGCCCTACCCTCTCACCCACAGGCACCTGGCAACACATAATCTACTTTCTGTCTCTGGATATACCTCTTCAGGATATTTCAGTTAAGTGCAGTCATACAATATGTGGTCCTTTGTAAATGTCCTCTTTCACTTTGCCAAACATTTAAAAGTACACACATGCTGTAATATGTGTAAGTGCTCCATCACTAAACTTTTCATCACTAAACTTCCAAATGTATGGGTATACCACATTTTGTTTTTCCATTTATCTGGTGATGAATATTTAGGTGTCTCCGCTTTTCAGATATAAATAATAACGGTGCTGTGATCATTCATGCATTAGTTTTGTGGAAATATATGTTCATTTCTCTTCAAAATGTATCTAGAGTTTGGAATTGCTGGGTTATATGGAAACTCTACATTTAACATTTTGAGGAACTGCCAGTCTATTTTCCGTTGTGGCTGTACCATTTAACATTCCTACCAGCAGTGAATGAAGTTCAGATTTTTCCACCTCCTCATGAACACATTATCTGTCCTTTTTATTTTAGCATCATAATGTATGTGAAATAATATCTCTTTGTGGTTAAAATTTTCATTTCCCTAATGATTTATGATTTTAGAATCTTTTTGTGTACTTATTGGCCATATTTATACTCTCTTTAGAGAGAAATATCTATTGAAATACTTTGTCAATATTTTCAGTTGATTAGTTACCTTTTTATAGTTGAATCGTGAATGTTTTTATATATTCTGGAATCAAGTCCCTTATCAGCTATTAGTTTGTAAATGTTTTCTCCTATTTTTATTGATTTTTATTTAATTTTATTTTTATTGTCATTTTATTTTATTTTTCGAAGCATAAACATTTTAATTTTTGATGAGTGTGATTTATCCTTCTGTTATTTTTGTTTGTGCTTTTTGTTATTATAGCTAGGAACACTTTGCCTAATGTAATGGCACAGAGATTTATGCCTATTTTTTTTCTTCTAAGACTTTTATAGTTTCAGCTATTTAAGTCTATAATACATTCATTTCTTTAAAAAGATTTTTTTTTTTTCAGAGAGAGAGAACCTGCACATACAAATGGGGGAGGGGCAGAGAGAGAAAAATTTTTTTAAAAGTTTTTTTTTTTTTGAGAGAGAGAGAGAGAGAGAGAGAGCATTCACATGCAAGTGGGGGAGGGGCAGAGAGAGAAAGAGAGAGAAAGAGAGAGAGAGAAAGAGAGAATCCCAAGTAGGCTGTGCTTTGTCAGCATGGAGCCTGATGCAGGACTTGATCTCAGGAACCGTGAGATCATGACCTGAGCCGAAATCAGGAGTTGGCTGCTTGACCGACTAAGCCACCCAGATGCCCCAGTCTTTAATACATTTTGAGTTAATTTTTTATATAGTATGAGCTTGAGGCTCCACCTCATTCTTTTGCATTTTGCTCTTCAGTTGTCCTACTACCATTATAGTTTTTCCTCAGTAGTGAAATACCTGGCTCGAATTATCTTCAATATATTCAACTTGTTAAATAATAGAATATACATAAATAATTTTCAGCTTTTTTAACCCATATTTCTGCAACAAATACACTAATTAGAGTTCAATATTTGTTTGCAGGATTTATTCTTTTAGGTATGAGTCACATGTAATAAAATGTATATAAATTAAAGATATAGTTCTGTCAATTTTTATAAATTTTTACTCCCATATAGCTTACATATCTGTAAAAATTAATAATATTTCCATCAAACCAGACTGTTCCATAAGATCCTACCATTTCAGTACCAAAAGGTAACATCTGTTATAAATATGGACCTGGAGAGGAGCAAATTTGAGCAATTTGGGTCCAGATCTTAGTTTTTAAATACCAGTCTCCACTAATGAGACTAATGATTTCCTCCCAAAACAATAACACAAAAATTCTATAGAGGGGATAAAGGAGTTAGAAAATTATCAGTAGATCTATAAGTAATAGAAAAATTTTGCTGATGATACTTTTAGTTTCATTTGTGACATGCAGACAGTTTGAAAGCTGTCTGGAGAGACATTCAAATCCAAGGAGCTACAGCTAAGATCTGCTTAATTGCAGCAGAAGCCACAAACCAGTAGAATCTCAGGAGAAATGGTATTTTTGGTAAATTACTGGAGGCTCATTGTGGATGAACATGAGGGTAAGAAATTCCTGGAGGCTAGAGTTTTAAGGAGGACCCATCACATTCATTTGATTTACAGGAAAAAATCCCTTTTGAATGTGGCAGGGGCTGGGGGAGAGTAATTACTGAAATAAAACCCAGAGTCTTCTCAGCCATAAGACTTACTGTGTAAAAGATAGAGATTTAATCAGCAGGCTATAGAATGTCCTCTATTCCCTTCTTATCACCAACCACAACAAACACATTTGTAACACCAACACAACACAACATTTGTAATCCAAAATAGTGGATTACAGGTAGAAAAGTAGCAAGGTATTGACTGCCTCTGATGAAGATACTTAGGGAAACACAAAATCAAGAGGAGAGACATAAACATGGGCAATAGAATAATTTTAAGCCTCTAGCATCTATCCATAGGTGCAGCAAGTATTAATGGAGCCCACTCCTAATGACATTAACATACACCTTCACATAACAGGTATTTTTGCCTCCATTCCTATCAACTGATACATGTTTGCCTTTCAACAAAAAATGACAAAGTAGGCTGAAACACAAGACAAAAATAAAAAAGCCCAGTCTGAAAAAACAAAACAGTCATCAGAAGCAAAATAAGACATGGCACAGATTTTGAAATTATTAGAGAATTTAAAATAACTATGATTAATTTGCTAACAGTTTTAATGGAAAAAGTAAACCTGTCAGAACAGATGACAAATTTAAGAAACATCAAAATAAAACACTGGAAGTAAAAAACAATAAAAAATAACCAAAAAAAAAAGATGTTTATGATGTTATGATGTTCTTCAGTAAAGGAAAGAAAGAGAAAAAAACAGAAGAAAAAAAACCTTGAATTAATAATGGTCAAGAACTTTCCAAAATTACTGAGAGACACCAAACCACAAATCTAGGATGCTCGGAGAACACCAAACAGGGCAAATATTGTCTCTTCTCCTCAACCCCCAAATCCTGGTTTATCTTAAACAGAAGAAAACTAAAGACAGAGAAAATTTTGAATGAAGCCAGATTTGGGAGGAAATTTAAGTACAAGGAAGATAGATACAAATGATTGTGGACTTGACAGAAACCACACAAGGAAGAAGAGAGTGGAGTAAAATAAAGTGTTGAAAGAAAAACAACACCCACAGGGAATATTTTATACAGCATTAAAGAAAATGAGGAAAAATCCAAACGGAAGTTCTGCGTAAAGAGTTTATGAGAGTTTCTTGTATTATTTTTGTACATTTTGGCAGTTTAAAATTATATCAAGGAGTTTAAAACTAAATATAAAGTGTTACCTCAAAATAAAACCGTTGTTCCAATGCAAAAAAGGATGTAGAGATCTAATTTTTTTTCAGGAGATTTCCCTGAAGTAAGGAATAAGAAAAGTGAAGTTAAATAATAGTGTATGGTGAAATCCCCTGCGTCGTGAGAAGCACCTTGGCTAAAATTATGACAAGATAGAAAAGTGTTTTACTTATGGGATTTCCTGGCCACCCGGACTTATCTTTTTTCTTGCCTCCGATAGTTCTGATGTTCTAGATATATCCTGGAACATTGTAGGAGCAAAATGAGTAGTGCTTCATTTAAAATTCATATCCTTCTATTCTGACAAAAAGGAGGGAAAAGAGAAAAATGTGAAGTGTTAGTAAGGAAATTGGGAAGTTTCTCTGACCACAAGGTCGCTCAGCATAGCATAAAGCACTATTATAGGATTGATCTTCATATTTGAGCAAAAAAATGTTAAAGAGTTTACATTCAATAAGGAGTAAGAAATTAATTTACCTGTTTCATAAGCACATAATAAACGTTCAACTTAAAATATAAATTATATTACCACATTTATTTTGGATAACTCTTTTTATGCATGGTCAAAATCCAAGTAATCCGGGAGTATTTTTCAGTCAAAAATAAGTTTTAAACTTGTGAAAAATTTAAAAGTTTTGCATAAAGGAGTCTTCCTGTAAGTGACAATTCCTATTTTCAACTCATTTTATAACTGGTTATATAATCATAAACCCTGTTGTTGTGAGCCAAGGGAAGAGTTTATTCATGCAATATAAATTATTTCTGAGCCACTCCATGCTTCTTCCTCTGCCTTCCCTATTAGAGATAATTGATGTAATTCATGTATTACTGACAATCCTATGAGCCTACAAATAACATTGCAAGTATTACTTCAAATTTTCAAAAAAGTTTATCAAATCTGACAACCTCCCACAATTCTGTATTTGATTGTAACTATAGGTTGATTGTCTTTATTGTGATCTGAAAGGAGAATATCGTTAACTGAAAGCGTATGCTTAGTTCATTAATTACTGATTATTCTCGAAGTAATGGTTTTTATATATATGATTAGTTAGGAATACCAGATGAAGATATTGAAGTCTCTCAGAGCAGATATCGAGGATAACCTCTATGAGGAAAGCCAAGTTGTTGTTTGTTTATGAAGTGGTTGTGCATTAATGGATACGAACATATCTATAATTTCCCCCCAAGAAATCTTTATACTAGAGTGTGAACTTCACCCAAAAACGGGTTATTTTTTATTCACCTTTGTATTTCCAGCATTTAGCACAATGTCTGGGGTAGCACAGTATACCTTGTGAACAAAATCATGAAAGGAAAGAGATAAGGAAAAGGAATGAGAAAGGGAATAGGGAAAGTTGTTTGAATGGGAGGGCAGGTCTTCTGAAAATAGGTAAACTAATCTCATTTTTTGGTAGTATTTTGAATGGGAATAACATGTATATTCCCAGGAATACTCGTTGAGTAGAATTCTTTAATTCTGGGTAAAACCAAAAACCATGTGACCTTGAGGCTTCATCATAAGTAAAGTAAATTGAGCAAAATCTTTTGTTTTTGCAGTTTAGTATTAATTAAATTATGTTTTTAATGCTTATTTATTTTTGAGGCAGCGAGAGACAGAGCATGAGCAGGGGAGGGGCAGAGAGAGAGGGAGACACAGAATCCAAAGCAGCCTTCAGGCTCCCACCTGTCAGCACAGAGCCCAATGTGGAGCTCGAACTCACAAACCATGAGATCGTGACCTGAGCTGAAGTTGGACACTTAACCAACTGAGCCACCCAGGCGCCCCTTCAGTTTAATATTAATTTAAAGCCAACCTGTATGATATAAAACATACAAGAGTTCCAGGAAGTCTAGAGGGAGAGTAACTGAAATGTTTTCCTTTTCAGAAATGTTTTGTCTGTTCTTGGGAAGCAATCAAACACAGAGGTCAAGAGTGTGAGTTTGGGAACCAGCCCATCGTCAGGCATTCCCTGACACTTGTCACTGAGGTAAGAATTTAATGCCTCTGTTTCAGCATGGGTAGAATGAAAGTAATCCACACCTACACCCAAACCATCTTTGGGTTATCAAGCTTTTTGAAACTTTTTGCTAGTCTGTTGGGGTGTCAGGATGTCTTCTTGAGTTTTCATTTGCATTTAGCTGAAGTAAATGAGATGAAGCATCTTTTGATTTGTTATTGGAAATTTAAATTTCATCTTTTATTAAATTTCCAGTGAGGTCTTTTGCCTTTTTTTTTTCCCTATTCAGTTCATATTGATTATCTGCTTTTTTTTTTTGAGTTTCTAGAGTTGATCACTTAGCTCAGTTATATTCAATCTTTGTTGATTTCTTTCTTACATAAACATAAATATGAATTACTTTTAAAGAACCATTATTATAAATATTTTAACTGCTACTTGAGTTCTACGTGGTATTTAGTTTCCATAATAAATTATTGATGAAGTTATATAATATTAGAAAGTTTTCAAGTATTTTGAAATACAGTCTTAACTGTCTTAAAGATCTGAGTTTCTGACCTATATCCTTTTTATTGTTTCTGAAGAATTTTTAACATTTCTTGGAAGGCAGGCTTATTAGCCATAAATTTCCTCAATTTTTGTTTTTATGGGAAAATATTTGTCACTTTTTAAAGATAATTTGGCAGGGTATGGAATAACAGATTTTTGTCTTCTTCGACACTTCAGATATTTCAGTCCATTCTCTTCATGCTTGCATGGTTTCTGAGGAAAGGTCAGATGTAATTCTTATCTTTGTTCCTCTATAGTCAAGGTTCTATTTTATTTTATTTTTTCTTTATGGTGTCTCTCAAGATTTTTTCTTTATCTTTGATTTTCTGCAGTTTAAATATAATATGCCTAGTTTGCATATAAAATGCCTATTATTGTTTTGGCATTTATTTGGTAGGTGTTTTCTGAGCGTTAAGGAACTGTGATATGCCTTATGGCACTAATTTGAGGAAATTTTCAGCTGTTCTTGTTTCAGATAGTTCTTTTATTCTTTTCTCTCTTTCTTCTAATGTTCCCATTACACATATGTTATACCTTTTGTAATTGTGTTAGAGTTCTTGGATATTCTGAGCCATTTTTATTGTCTTTTTGCATGTTTTTTTCCTTTATTTTTTGTTTTTTTGAATGTTTGTATTGACATATCCTTCAAGCTCAGAGATCTTTCCCTTAATGGACACAATGTATTATTGAGCACATCAATGGCATTCTTAATTTCTGTTAATTTTTTTTAATCTCTAGCATTTATGTTTTATTTTTTTCTTAGAATTTCCTCTCTCTCCTTACTTTGTCTTTGCCATCTATTCTGACAAGGTGTTTATTTTACCATGAGAGACTTTAGCATATTAGTCAGAGTTGTTTTAAATTCCTGGTCTGATAATTCCGACATCTTGCCTTATCTGTTTCTGATACTTGCTGTGTCTCTTTAAATTGTGTTTTTGCCACTTGATATGTCTTATGATTTTTTTCTTGATAGCTGGACATGAGGTACTGCATCAAAGGAACTGTAGGAAATCAGGCCTTAGTTATGTGGTAAGGTGTGGAGGAAGGAAATTGCTCTACAGTGTTATGATACAGTCTCAGTCTCTAGTGAGCCTCTGCTGCTGGACTGTGAACTTCACAAGTGATTCTCTTTCCCCTGCTCTTCCTCACTTCACAGGGACCGATGGCTAGATATGGCCAGAGTTGGGTATTTGCCTTTGCCTTTGCCTTCTTCAACATGAAATGCTAAAGCTAGCTGGAATTGGAATTTCCATTCTGCTAGGTCAATTACACTTAAAAAAAAGTTTCTCTTAAGTTAGGTCTTGTTAAGAAGAACAGAATGCTCTGGCATATTTCCAAACAGTTAATTTCCCCTCCTTCTTCTGGAATGGTGATGGCATTTTTGTATGATATTCATTGTAAGAACTTAGTCCAACTCTTGCAGGCAAAACACAAAATTGTGGAACCACTCTATGACTAGTTTCCCCTGGTGTTTTCAACCCTCAGACTTGTCCACACTGAGCCTCCAGGTATTTGTCAGTTACATCTTAGGTTTTCCTACCCCAGCACTGGTTCCCAGAGAAGTTTCTGGTCATGAATTTATGCTCTCGTAAATTATTATTCCCTGTATTCACCTGTCTCTCCAATTTTGGGAGGAGTTGTTTGCCCAGTGAATTCACGTCTTTGTCAGATCCAGGAATATTTGTTGATATCTCAGTTTTTTACTTGTTAGTAAGGAGTGAGGACTTACAAGCTCCTAATATGCCAGACCTGAAATCCAAAATCCTTCTTTTAAAATCTTAGTAGAATTATTATTTATATTCTTTAATTTGTTCTCCAAATACATATTGTACATTGGTTGTGTGCCAGCCACTATGTTAGATGTAATAGAGGAAGGTATAAATGCATGTAGCACTTAACCTCTATTATTATTTCCTTCACAAAGATATTTTGCTAATAAATATTATCATTTAACAAATGTGTCTCAGAACAATATTACAGGTTAGGTACCTTTCTATTTGATATATATCTAAACAGTTTGAAATGTTTTATATGCCAGTCCTAAAAATTTCAAGTACATACAGTTGATCAAATAAATTAATCAAGATGTAACAGAGTTCTGTTCATTTAATATATAGAAAGTGTAACTATAGAAAGAATAACTATTATTTTAGTATACTAATTTGGTATGCAATGCATGCATTATACACATGTAATGTATATATACTTTGTTCTCACTGTGTATACTTTATTATTTTATGCCTGTGTATACTTATACTACATATATATGTATACTTCTAATTTAAGTTTTATGAAATTCTAGCAAATATCAGAAAATATAACTGATATATTGATCTGACAACATTCTATCTAGTGTTAATCATGTTAGTAATATCACAATCCCCAAATCTCATGGCATTCGTAAAAATCGCACTCACCTCATAACTTTGATACTCCTTGCCTTTGATAGCTTTGCTAGCTTCAAATTCTAGAATTCTTCATATACTATAGATTTCTTTGAAAATCAGAGAGCAAATGAAAACAAAAAAGAAAGTGTAAATTTTTAGAGCCTTGCAAGCCCCAGGGATCCCTAAGGCAATATTAGTTAAGATATCGTACATTGCATTGACTCTATTAGCAATTTTTGCTGCTTTTTTATAGATTTATATTACTTAATAATAGATAATAACTTTTAAGTCCCTCATATGATGGTGTTTCTCTGTATAAAGAGATACACTTAGTTAGATTTTATATAATGTGTGACAGTTATTGCTTCAAAGTATGGTATAATTAAGAAATGTTCTCTCCATTTTTCAAAAATAGGATCTCTTTTCAGTCTTTCAAGTCCTTCACTTGCCTTTTTATACCTATTACAGAGAAACAGCAGAGGTTTGTGCATGTCTATTTTAAAAAGTACCTCCAAATAAATGTATATCCCCAAATAAAGAAATGAAAGACTTGTGTGTCTCTCATCTTGACAAGTTTGGCATATTATTTATTTTCACTCTCTCATGATGAAGTGGTCATTTTAGACCTTGATACATTTTTCTCTTTGAAGGTAAACTGTCTCTTTATGAATTATTCTTTCAGTAGAATACATGTACATACACTTAATTATTTCTGTTTCTCAGTCTTTGATCGTAATCTATGAGAGGAAAAAGAGTATCTGGAAGTGGTGTTGTATCACAAGTGAATTTTCTAAAATAAGATATTCTCCCTTAGGCACACGTCTTTTCTGCTCTAGATTATCTTGGGAAATGCATGGCTGATTTCTTTTATCACTATAGTTTCTATTCTTTTGTGTAATTTTAATGTGTGACAGGTAAGATTGGAAAGGTGGCAAATACTAGCCCGAAGAATGGCTAGATACCTCCAAAAGACAAAAGCATTATAAACATTACAAATATGAACTGGTGTGAAAAGAAATTCAGATTAGAAAATCCTACATACTTATTTTTAGGTATAGTAATTGTTGGCTATACATATTAATAAAAGGCTTATAGTGATAGAATGGAAAAAAACCTGCACATTACAAACTACCATAGGATAGACTGCAAAGCTCAAATCAATTACCATCAATTTAAATGTATTTTTATCTTTTCTGTTGTTTGTATCTTTAGTTCAAAGAACTCAAGGTTACTTTTGGAGCTCGTAACAAGTACTTGTTGTGAGACATAGATAACACCAGTGGTTTACATCATGGATAGTAAAAAATATATTATGTATCCAAGATTTTTTCTAAATTTATTTTATTTTAGTGTAATTCTTGTCTCCTATTCTTAGTAATTGACAAATACTAAGCCTTAAAGTATGTTTATGAAGTAAATAAGCTACATTACTTAAGTAGTATTTGTTTTTAATTAAAAAGATTCATCCTTTAATTCCTTCCAGTTCTACAGTGAATGGAAAGCAATTGAAAGTCTGTTATTAAGTGTAGCTGTTCCAGATTTAAATAAATTCAATACAATCTATGTAGAGTATAGTTTGAATAAAGGTTACTTGTCTTATGGTTGAAATATAAGCAGTATGAAACATAAGCAGTATGAATTAACATCTCTCTACTCCTAATCCCAGAATATTGTTCTGGTTTATAAAGCTTGGAGAGGGAAGACATTTTTGTGAGAAGATAATCTCTGGTTTTCAAAAGATATCATGTGTCATGTTAATATTCAGAACTCTTGCCAAATGATTTTTATTATTCCTTCAAAATTTTAGTAATTTCCTGATACATATAAAATATGCTTTAGTTTCAGAGGATGTCAAATGACCAAATTTTGGTCTATATTCCCAAGAAATTAAGAGACTAGTATTAGAGAATGAGTAATCATAATGTAATTGTAAATGATGAAAGATTATGAATGAAATAATGAGGGGCAAAAACGTGATCTGGGATATAGCATATTATCATGAAGTACAGTTTTTTTTGTTTTCAGAGATTTTATGTACTGAAGGGTAAAAATACTTAAAATAATCTCTTTCTCACTCCTTTTCATTAGATTTCATGTTTTCTGTTTCTAATGCCTTTAGAGATGCACAGATTATGCTAGTAGTTACACAAGACACAAAAACAGGGTGTAAAAATCATCCCCTATCATTTCATTTCCACAGTAGTTTCACTATGGTGAAACTACTACTTAGCAGGTGACATGCTAATATTTGGAAAGCCAGGTATCAATAAAATGTCCCTCAAAAGAGAAAAGATGATTACTAATTGGTTGGCTGCACTTCATTTTCTTGTTCATTGATACAGAAAGTTCAGAATAAGCATTACAGTTTGTTTATTTCAGTGTGTAAACTCTTCTTTTGGTAGCAGAGGTAGAGATAAACTCACCAAAAATGTGTGATTTTAAGGCAACAGACATCTGAAAGTTTTAAAGGTAGATTCCAATCATGCATAGTATTCTTTGTTATTGCTAGGTTAATTGAATTTCAAAGACTGTTCCTTAAACTGATTAGATTATAAATTTTATGCTCAGTTTTGCTGAATAATATTTTTTCAGTGAATTAGTTCCCTAGGAACTAATTGAAGCAGTAGCGATATTTTGGATAGCATCTTTACTTCCTTGATTGCATACTTTTATATAAGTAAATTGCTTATGAAACTGGGAATTTCTATTTCCAAGACCATAATAAAAAACAGGGTAATTTCTGCTGTTACATAGAGTAAGATATTATCTATATCTGACTTTTAAAAGCTGAACCAATAAAGCTTTATTAATTAATGTGTGTCTGTATGTTCTGTAAAATTCTTTGGAAGATTAACTAGGGTTTTTTTTAAATCTAATGCATGTTCCTAAACTATAAGAAAATTGTTTTCCATGAGATAAATTTTTTAATCAGCTGTAATTTAGAGATTAGGAGAGCCTTGCTGACATGGATTTTGAGGCACAGTCAGAACTTGGGTTGAGCATAGGGGCAGGAGTGGGATTGCTATAGTTAAAGAGCAACACCATTTATACAAGAAGGAGAAGAGGCATTTATTTGCCATATATTTGCATTTGTATACCGAAGTGATGTACTAGTTGAAATCCCTAACAAGTAGTGTTATCTCATTGTTTCAGCAAGACACTTGAGCCTTCTTTTCCAGTGGATATGTTTACCATTTAACTCTTAGACACTTGAAGAAGTCAGTAGCAGTTAGGAAATATCTTAAAATTCTTGGCCCAATTACTCCCTCTGTAGAAAGGAACATCAATTTGTGCTATTCAAATTATAGCTAAAATTACTCAGATAATTGTCTTTATCCATATTGTTCTTTATCATATATTTTTCATTTCCTAATTTTTCTCACATTAGGGTGTATTTAACTGGGACTGGTTAAAAATTATAATTTTTTTTAAATTTTTTTTTTCAACGTTTATTTATTTTTGGGACAGAGAGAGACAGAGCATGAACGGGGGAGGGGCAGAGAGAGAGAGGGAGACACAGAATCGGAAACAGGCTCCAGGCTCCGAGCCATCAGCCCAGAGCCCGACGCGGGGCTCGAACTCACGGACCGCGAGATCGTGACCTGGCTGAAGTCGGGCGCTTAACCGACTGCGCCACCCAGGCGCCCCAAAATTATAATTTTTTAAATGTTTATTTATTTATTTTGAGACAGAGAGCATGAGTGGGGGGGGAGAGAGAGAGAGAGAGAACGAGAACCAGCAGGCCCTGTGCTCTTAGCGCAGAGGCTAACGCAGGGCCCAATCTCATGAACCAAGAGATCATGACCTGAGCCAAAATTAAGAGTCAGATGCTCAACCTCCTGAGCCACCCAGGTATCTCCAAAATGATAAAATTTAAAACTACACGTGCCTTTGAATTCTCTTTTCATAATTGTGTTGCCTCTGTCACATATCAAGGTCAGTATACAGTGGTAGTTCTTTTTATTGTGCACGATGATTCCCTAGGGAATTGCTTTATATGACTAATTTTTGTGCTTCATTCATAATCACTGATTAGAATCATAAGGTGTTGTCTAGGAATCTGTTTTGTAGTAAGTTCCATAGGAAATTCCAATTCAGACGATTGGGAGATCACACTAGGGTAGCTACTAACATCACCCCATTTTGTATTTTGAGTTGAAATCTACCCATTTAGAAGTCTCACAAATCACACACAAAAATATCTTCAGCATGAATCATCTTTTGCATTAGTTTCAACATTTTAAATTTAAATCTTTGTCCTTTCTTATTGTGATCCCAGTAAGCTGTAGTCACATCCATCCATCTATTTTCTAGCTAACATCTGTGTAAAAGGCTTCTTCCCACACTAGCAGCTTGTATGCCAGCCAGTCACAGAACTACCAAGTTTGGAATGCTATTCTTATATAATTGCTGCCTGTGGAAGATGGTACTGCTGTGCAGAATGCTAGTTCATTAGTTATGAGTTAGATGGAACTTAAAGATTGAAACAAGAAACTCTTCATTTCCTTCAATTCAACCGGAGCCTCCACTGCTCTTATATTGGGGGCTGATTCCAATTGCAAAATCAGGTGAGCACACCCACACAGAGCGCATCATTCACTAGCAGCAGGTCTTCTCCTTTTCTCCCTCCAGCTTAGCTCCATGGGACTGCCAGCTGCAGAGCAAATGTAGAACAGCTCCCTTGCATAGAAAACTGATTTCTACTGAGTGGGAAATTGATGAAGATTGTGTGATTCTAGTCAATTTCACTCGCAATGGGTAAGAAGTGCCTGTGCACAAGCTGGTGGGGCACTTTCAGAGCAGCTGCTGGCCTTTACCTGAGCCTAGTAAAGACGCAGAACGGAAAATGGACCAGATAAGAAACAAGGAGGCAAATATGCAAGCCTATCTTATTTTCCATCTCTTCGCACTAAGAATTTCACATGTGGTCATAGTTTTACCTACGGTAAACACTCCAATGGTTCATAAAGTTTCAAACAATACAGGATTTATTTCAATATACTACACAAGGGGATACATTTTGGTTATTTTTTTTGTTATTTTTAAAAATTTGTTTTCAGCGTAGTAGACCACCAGTGAATCATGTGCCTTTGTAAGGATTGATGATAAACATTTGCCTCAGTGCAAACAGTTAGAAGTTGGCAGAATTAAATGTCTAACGTGACCATGTCACCTCAGATTTGGAACAAGAAAGATAATAACATCATGAAGTATGGTTTCTGCAGCTCTCTGTCAACCCTCCATACCATCTTCAACTAACACACTTACCTACCTACACACAGAGCTAACCAGTTATCCCAAGTCCCAGGAAGGGAGTTGTCCCTGAGGCTCCTCCCTTTACCCCAGGGATCTACCATCTTTTCTGATCTGCAATCGTATTCATGATACTTGCTCTCTTCCCCTAGACTACAAATGTGCTCAAGTCTTTTTTGGGACAAATACACACATACTCATGTTTTCCTCTCCAGCTACAGCTTGCTTGCTCACTCTCCTATGTGCATCCTCTCTCTCTCTCTCCCTCTCTCTCTCTCTCTCTCTCTCTCCATTTTGCAACTTAATTCCTTCAGAGTCTTTTGGTATAGTGTCTTTAACCCATAACATCTATATATGTCCCCCTGACTCTACTAAAATTTCTTTGGAAAAGCAGTTCACTAGTAAATTCTGTATTTTGTAGAATAGTAGATATATTTTACTCTGATTCACTTCATTCAATATTGTTAACCATATTTTTCTCAAATAATTTGCCTTCTGAATTATGTGACACTACTCATGCTCCATTCTTCCGCATTTAGAAATTACTATTTCCTTATTTTTCTGGACTCCTTTTCTATTAATTAAATTCTGATATTTCCTGGAGTTCTTATCTGAGGTCTTTCCTCTCTGCAATTACCCTTATAGTTTTACTATAAGCTCTATCTTATTGACAATAAACATGCTATGGCAGGCACCAAATTCCCCATTCATAGAATACCAAGTGGGCCTATCCCTTCTTTTTCATTTCACCCTATTTCAAATGTGTCTGCCTCATTATTTTTTTAATCTCTCAAAAAATGTCAGCACCAGCCTTTCAATCACCAAACCTAGAAATCTCAACAGAAATCTTGATTTCTCTCCCTTAACATGTATGCTTAAAAATAAAATCATGCCAGTTTGGTCTCAATGTTTTCTTGACTCTCTTACTCTCTCTTACTTCCTGTTTCCAGTATAGCCCCTTAAGCCCTCATTATCTGTTACATCACCTTAGTACAAGCTCCTCTTTGCCTACATAATTGAATAAAAATTCCTCAACATTTTCCTTAAAGCTTTCATGACAGATTCCTGACTGTCCTCTTTTGCTGCCTGCCTTTGACTTTCATACTCTAGTAGGAAGAATCTTTTGTTGTTTTTAGGAAACATCATATTGTTTCTTGCTTTTAAAATATATCAATTTTTTGGTGGATAGGGCACCTGAGTGGCTCAGATAAGCGTCTGACTTCAGCTCAGGTCATGATCTCACAGTTTGTGAGTTCGAGCCCTGTGTTGGACTCTGCTGACAGCTCGGAGCCTGGAGCTTGCTTCGGATTCTGTGTCTCCCTCTCTACCTGCCCCTAACCCACTTATATTCTGTCTCTGTCTCTCTCAAAAATAAATAAACATTAAAAAATTTTAATCCATTTAAAATATATCCATTCTTTCCTGTTTGGTGGTAAACCATTCTTTCCATATTGAGGATTGTTATTCTTTTTTAGTTAGCTTTTCCCACCTTTTCAGCTCTTCATTTCCAAGAAAATTTCCTGAATCCCAAGCTAGATTGAATCATGCTTCATGACTAAACAATAAAGATGGATAACATTATGGATATTTTTCTCCAAGAAACTCAAAGTGCTTTACAAAAGTATTCATATTTTTACTAAATGTGTCTATAGGAGAAAAGCAAATCTCATCATTAACATTAAATATTTTTGTAGCTGTAAAATCTGCCTTCCTTTCTGTATAATTATATTAGCCTAAGATTTTGTAAGATTTTTCTATAGCATAAATGGGCATTTCTCTTTATCTGGAAAATACCTGAGAATCTGTGTTACCTTTATGGATCTTTACGGGTAAAGTCATGTAAGACTCATCTGTGTTCATCTTCTGTGGGCTGGGATGGGGCTATGGATCTGGAAGAAAAACAAAACAAAACAAAAAGCTACATGAGTCTATATGTTTTCCAACAACTAGAATTACTTAGTTGAAAATCTGCAATATATAGCCATTTCACTCATAACACCATTAGAGAATCAGGATTCTTTCATCAACTGACAACTTATAAATTAAGAAAATAAATTATTTTGCTAAATCTATTATCCAAAAAAAAATAAATCTTTGTACACCCAAATATTTTCAATGAAGAGTATTCGGTAACCACCAAGTGGGTTTTTTTTTTTTTTTCACTATGATCCACAACCACAGTCTGATTTTATAAATTGGAAATATAAAACTCTATAAAGGAGACTTCTAGTATTGGATCTGACAAGTAAAGAACTTGGCAGACATTACTCCCATTCTGACAACAAGAAGGAGAGGCACAAACTTAAAATCAATGGCTCTACTTGGATCCATCAGAAGCCAAACCACCATACCAAAATCTGTAGAGATGTCCTCACCCAAAGACACATAGTTAAGATTTGCTTTACCTGGAGCAGAAGCTGTTGGGACAATAAACTGATGGGAAAACTTAAATAGTAATTTTGACAAATTACTGTAGACTGGGGGAGAAAAACTTGTGTAAGTCACAGTTTTGTGACACTGGCTTCTAAAAACAATGAGACTTAATTAGGTTTTAGAGAGAACACTTTTCTCCCAACACCTTTCCACCATTCCAACATGGTTCCAATGTAATGTCAAGCATTATAGCTAAAGGAGCTGTAGGACATAGACTTTCTAGGGAGGAGTAGTTAGAAATTCCCAAAGTCAAGGGAAGACAAAAACAAAGAAATCAAAGCAATGTGTAACATCTGGCACCTGTACCTATAGCAAATTTTAAGTAGACTCTGATTCCTAGCTAGATTAACATAGAATCTCACACTAAGGACTTCCTTTCTTTAGTTCTTATTAGACAAAATTATTGGCTTTCAATAACATGAGAATGAAAAAAAAATTACAAAGCATGCCTAATGGCAGGAAAACTCATTCCGAATAGGTACAGCAATCATTAAAGCCAGAGGAAGATGCCACAGATGTTGGAATTATCAGACAAGACAGTTAAAATAACTATGGTTACTCTGCTAAGAACTCTGGTGGGAAAAGTAGAGACCATGCAGGAAGAGATAGGTGATGTAAGCAGAAAGATGGGAACTCTAAGAAAATCCTGGGGGGGACCCACTGTAACAGAAGTAAGGAATATCTGCAATGATCTTATCAGTAAACTTTATATGGCAGAGAAATAATCAAGTATGTGGGAGATAGGTCAAAAGAAACTTCAGAAACTAAAATACAACATATGAATGTAAAAAAAAAATCTATGTATAAAAAAAGACAAAAGGAAACTCTTAAAAGATGCTAGAGATACAACAAGATACCTTACCTATATAAGAGCATGGATGTGAATTATAGTGGATTTCTATTCAGGAATGTGCAAGAAAGAAGAGAGCCATACTGTATATGCAAATTTAAAAGAAAGAAACAATCCAGCAACCTAGAATTATATATACAGAAAAAAAAATTCTTTAAAAACAAAGGAAGAATAAGGATTTTCTCAAAAAAAAAAAAAATGAAGGAATTTATTGCCACCAGACCTTCCTTCCATGCAAGAAATAAGTTATTCAGAAGAAGGAAAATATTACAGGTTCAAACCTTGGATCTAAAGAAAGAAAGCATGTCAAAAAGGAAAAAAAAATTAAGTTAAAAAAATCTTTCAAATTATTATTCTTCAGTGATCATAAAGATATTGTTTAATGTAATGATAGTAGCAATGCATTTAAAGATAATACCATATGGGTAAATGAAATGAATAGCAATGAGATCATAAAGGATATGAAGATTTGGAAACACTCTGTAATAAAGTGCCTGTCCTACACATGAAACAATGTAGGGCAATTTGAAACTGGATTTAGATTAGTTAAAATGTATGTTATAAATATTAGGGAAATAATAACAAAAACTTTGAAAAAAACTGTAGGCTTCTAGCTTCATCTTTGATATGTAAAAAGATTGGAAGTCAAGACTCATCCTTTCAACAAGAAAAACTGAACAAATCAGAAATCAATGAACAAATTGGAAATACATTAAGAGATAAAATTCTGTTAAACTGATCAGAAAATTGGGGTCACATAGCAAAATCTCCATTCCTAAATCTAGAAGTAAATAGGAAAATCAGAGTTGCAAGTCAGAGTTGCTAACCTGGATCATATGCCCATGGAGATATAAAGTGATGAGAACATTTAAAGGTAATGTTAATTACTTGCTGAAGGATGAGTGTGGACTAGTGTGAGTGAGAATCTCTTGGGGGCCATAATCTTACCAGGACCCCTATATTTTTACTTTAGAGAATTCCTCTAGGTTCTCAAAGAGCTGAGAAATATCTCTGTGTGGGTATGACATAGGGATAGAAACAGTAATCATTGTGAAGTATACTCAAAGCCTTCTCCATGGCAAAGGCCCAACCTCAAGGGAAAGGGCTTTTCTAGAGATTTATCTCAGCCTAGGAAATAATCCTTCCACTTCAGTACCCTCTAACCTTTCAATTTCACCTAAAGATGAAAAGAAGTGCTATACTATTTGCAAAATACTTGTGAGGGTCACAACTAGAGACAAGAGTCAGTCGACAGTAAGCCAGAATTAATCATGAGATTAAACCCTCTTCACACCTATCTATAGTCACCTACATGACTCCACAATAATAAGAGCAGATCCCAACTGAAATAACTATAAATCACAGTCTCTTTCTTCCAAAGTCAGATTCAAGAGAGAAGAGGAAAACAAGGACACTGGAAGAATTTGAAGCTTCTGGTGCCTGTAGGTAGAGCAGACATTCCACACAGCCTAGTTCATAGCCAGGTTAACATAAATCCTCAACTAAAGGTGTATTTAATTCAGTTCCTGTATACTTAAAAGTATATGTCCAAAGCAGAAGAAATCTTTGAAATAAGAGTAGCTGACATGACAAGATGCTCAGCATCACTCATCATCAGGGAAATGCAAATCAAAACCACAATGAGGTACCACCTCATACCTGTCAGAATGGCTAAAATTAACAACACAGGAAACAACAGATGTTGGCAAGGATGTAGAGAAAGGGGAACTCTCTTACACACACTATTGTTGAGAATGCAAACTGGTGTAGTCACTCTGGAAAACAGTATGGAGGTTCCTCAAAAAGTTAAAAATAGAACTACCCTTGGGGTGCTTAGGTGGCTCAATTGGTTGTGTCTGACTCATGGTTTAGGCTCAGGTCATGATTTCACGGTTCATGGGTTTGAGCTCCACATCAGGCTCTGCAGTGACAGCCCCAGAACCTGCTTGGGGTTCTCTCTCCCTCTCTCTCTGCCCCTCCCCTACTCATGCTCGTTTTCTATCTCAAAATAAGGAAACTTAAAAAAAATAGAACTACCCTATGACCCAGCAATTACACTACTAGATATGTACTCAAAAGATACAAAGATACTTATTTGAAGGGGCACATGCACCTCAATGCTTATAGCAGTATTATCAAGAATAGCCAAACTATGGAGAGAGCCCAGATGTCCACTGACTGATGAATGGATAAAGAAGATGGGAGAGTTAAGAATATTACTTAGCCATCAAAAATGATGAGATCTTGCCATTTGCGACAACATGGATGGGGCTAGAGTATATTATGCTAAAGAAAATAAATTAGAAAAAGAAATATTTCACTCATGTGAAATTTAAGAAACAAAACAGATGGACATAGGGGAAGAAAGAAAAAAAGACAGGGAGGCAAACCATAAGAGACTATTAACTATAGAAAGCAAACTGAGGGTTGCTGAAGGGAAGGCAGGTGGAGGATGGGCTAAATGGGCAATGAATATTAAGGAGGACACTTGTGATGAGCACTCAGTGTTACATGTAAGTGATGAATAACTAAATTCTACTCCTGATACTATTATTACAGTCTATGTTAACTAACTTGGATTTAAATTTTAAAAAACATAAAAGATAAATACATACAGTGTAATATTATTTTCAGGAGTAGAATTTAGTGGATCATCTCATATACAACACCCAGAGCTCATCCCAACAAGTACCCTCCTTAATGCCCATCACCCATTTAACCCATACCCCCACCCAACACCCATCCAGCAATTCTCAGTTTATTCTCTGTATTTAAGAATCTCTTATGGTTTGCCTTACTTTCTCTTTTTATCTTAATTTCCTTCCCTATGTTCATATTTCCCTATGTTCATATGTTGTGTTTCTTAAACTCCACATGTTAGTGAAATCATATGATATGTATCTTTCTCTGACTGATTTTGTTTAGAATTATACTTACTAGTTGCATCCATGTTATTGAAAGTGGCAGTATTTCATTATTTTTGATCAAGTAATATTCCATTGTATGTGTGATATATAATCTATTCATTAGTCAATGGACATTTGGACTCTTTCCATATTTGGCTATTATTGATAGCACTGCTATAAACATTGGGATGCATGTGTGTGCCCCTTTGAATCAGCATTTTTGTAAATGTCGATACTACCCAAAGAAATCTACACTCTCAATGCAATTCCTATCAAAATAACACCATCATTCTTCACAGAGCTAGAACCAGCAATCCTAAAATTTGTATGGAACCACAAAAGACCCCACATAGCCAAAGGAATGTTGAAAAAGAAAACCAAAGCTGGAGGCATCACAAATCTGCTCTTCAAGCTGTATTACAAAGCTGTAATCATCAAGACAGTAGGGTACTGGCACAAAAACAGACACATAGATCAAGGGAACAGAATAAAGAACACAGAAATGGACACACAATTGTACGGCCAACTAATCTTCAACAAAGCAGGAAAGAATATCCAATGGAAAAATTTCTCTTCAGCAAGTGGTGCTGGGAAAACTGGACAGTGACATGCAGAAGAATGAACCTGGACCACTTTATTACACCATACACAAAAATCAACTCAAAATGGATGAAAAACCTAAATGTAAGACAGGAAACCATAAAAATCCCAGAGGAGAAAACAGGCAACAACCTCTTTGACCTTGGCTGCAGCAACTACTTACCAGACATGTCTCCCAATGCAAGGGAAACAAAAGGAAAAATGAACTATTGGGACCTCATCAAGATAAAAATCTTCTGCACAGCAAAGGAAACAATCAACAAAACTAAAAGGCAACCAACAAAATGGGAAAAGATATTTGCAAATGACATATGAGATAAAGTGTTAGTATCCAAAATCTATAAAGAACTCACCCCTGTCAGAATAGCTAACATTAACAACTTAGGAAACAACAGATTTTGGCGAGGATGCGGAGAAAAGGGGAAAACTTTTGCACTGCTGAATGGGAATGAAAATTGGTGCAGCCACTCTGGAAAACAGTATGTATTTTCCTCCAAAAATTAGAAGTAGAGTTACCCTACAACCCAGCAATTGCACTACTAGATATTTATCCAAAGGATACTATGTATATTAAAAAAAAAGAGTTGTTGAGAAGTTTCTAAAGTGAATGATAGAAACTCACAGGTTAAGGAAGTTCACTGAACATCAAGCAGGAGAAATACAAACAAACATACAAACAAACAAAAGAATATAAGCATGTTTAAACAGCAAGAAATCAAAGACAAAGGGAAGATGTTGAAAGAATGGTGGGAGAAAACTCAAGGATAAAGAATAAAGTAGATTCCTCATCAGTAACCATATGAGCAAGAAAAGAGTAGAATGAAATTTTTCCAACTTTTTTTTTTTTTTTAATTTTTGGGACAGAGAGAGACAGAGCATGAACGGGGGAGGGGCAGAGAGAGAGGGAGACACAGAATCGGAAACAGGCTCCAGGCTCTGAGCCATCAGCCCAGAGCCCGACGCGGGGCTCGAACCCACAGACCGCGAGATCCTGACCTGGCTGAAGTCGGACGCTTAACCGACTGTGCCACCCAGGCGCCCCATGAGTAGAATGAAATTTTAAAGTGTTGGAAGAAAGAAACCAGAAACCTAGAAATCTATGCCAGATAAATTTTCCTATTTAAATGAAGGAGGAAGAAAACTTTCTGACCAAGAAGAACTGAGGAAATTCATCTCCAACAGACTTGACTTGCAATAAATGTTAAAAGGAGGTCTTCATGGAGAAGGAAAATATGTCAGCTACATCAATCCATACAAAGAAAAGATTATTGGATAATGAATATATGAAATTAAAAAAAGGTATTTTAATTTTTATTCTTTTTTTAAACATGTATTTATTTAGAGAGACAGAGAGAGAGAGAGCAAGCAGGGGAGAGACTGAGAAGTAGAGAGAGAATCCCAAGCAGGCTTGGGCTGTCAGCGCAGAGCCAGACGTAAGGCTCAATCCCACAAATCCTGAGTTCATGGCCTGAGCCGAAATCACAAGTCTGATGCTTAACTGACTGAGCCACCCAGTCTCACCCCTTAATTTTTATTCTTAATGAATGTAAAGATTTAATGAGTACAGTATTTGAAATAACAACAGTAATGATGTGTTGGACATTTAAAGCATAGAGTTAACTGAGTTAAATGATAGGAGTCCACAAATGTTGGGAAAGAGGAATCAAGAATGATCTGTTATAAGGTACGTGCACTATACATGAGCTGGTATAATGTTATTTGAAGATTGACTTGTACTACTTCAAATTTATATTGAAAATTCTAGGGCAGCCATTAAAAATATTATTTTTAAGTATAGAATAATATAAAATGCTCAATTAAACCCAGAGTAGGCAGGGAAACATGGCAGGAAAAAAAGAACCAAAGATCAAATGCAAAAATAGAAAACACTTACAAGCATGGTAGCTATTAACTGAATTATATCACTGATCACATTAAAGGTTAGTGATCAACATATATCCACCAAAAGACAGAGATTTTCAGAGTAAATAAAAAAACTGAAACCAAGTACTTGTTGAATACAAAAATTGTACCTAAAATATAAAGATTCTGATAGGTTCAATGTAAATGTATGGAGAGACGTATACCATATTAACAGTAATCAAAGGATTTATGGTTACTATATTAACTTAAGGAAAAAAGCAAAATTAGTATCAAGAAAATTGTCAGAGATAACAAGAGAATTACATAATTAGAAAGGAGTTAGTTTTCTAAGAAATCATAAAAATCCAGATATGTATGTCTATGACAAAAGTGGCAAAGGATATGAGACCCAAACTCTGGAACTGAAAAGAAAAACCAAGCAACTTGGTTAATTATATAATTATATATAATATGTTACATAAATATATTGTATATTATTATATATAACTGGTAACTTCAGTGCCCTATTTCAGTAATTAATAGATCAATCAAGAAAATATTCAGTAAGGACATAGTTGACCTGAATATACCATTAATTAATTTGGCCTAGTTGACATTCATGCAATACTGTATCACAACAGATTACCTTCCCCACAAGTTAACATAGAACATTCACAAAAATACACCAAACTCCAGACTGTGCAACACACTGTAAAAAATTTAAATGGATGGAGAGTTTACAAAGTATGTTTTTAGATCAAAATTGATTAAACTAGAAATAAGAAATAAAAAGATAAAAAAGAACCAAATATTGGGGCCCCTGGGTGGCTCAGGCGGTTAAGCATCTGACTTCTGGCTCAGGTCATGAACTTGCTTTCCTGAGTCTGAACCACCCCCCACCCCCACCCCTGTCACTCTCTTGCTGATAGCTCAGAACCTGGAGCTGCTTAGGATTCTGTGTCTCCCTCTCTCAGCCCCTCCTCTGCTCGCACTCTCTCTCTCAAAAATAAATACAGATAAAATTAAAATATAAAAAAAGCAAATAAGCAAATATTTAGAAATTAATTCACTTGCAACACATGGATCAAAGATGCATTCTAAGAAGAAATTAAAAAGTATTTGAACTGAATGAAAATAAAACTAGTATGTGCTTATTGCCACTGAAATGTACACTTAAAAATTATTAAAGTGGTAATTTTTATGTATGTTTATATAACCACAATTTAAAAGTTATAAGAAAACGCAACTTTTAAAAAGAACAAAACAACATTGCTGGTTTAAAAAAAATAAATAGAGGAGTGTGAAGAGCAGTCCTTCATTGTAACAAAACACAATAGTAAATGTAATATAAGAAGTTGGAATAAAGAGAAAACAACATAAATATATATTTACAGAATTATATTCATGGAGGAAGTCATATGCAGTAATCAAATAATTCAGAGCTACATATATTTGTATGGACAATCTAAAAAAATCTAATGGTAACTTGAATAGTCAAATTTCAAAGTATAATGTTGGTTGAAAAAATCAAGTGGCTGAATTATATGAGCTGAAGGGTGTCATTTATGCACTGTTTCATTAAAAATTGCACAATGACTTTGTTGATATATAACTATGTAGAAATAAGAACCAAAATGCAAAACAAATATAACAACAGTGACTGGAAATGTGAGTATAGCCTTGTGGAGGAGGGAGAATGAAAAGAAATATGAAATCTATTATATTCATATCTGTAATTTTTTATGTATACCTATCTTTTTAGAAAGATGAATATGAATAGCATAATATTAGAATTTGAAAGAATGGCAGATAAATTGATATTTTCCATATTATCATATAAGCTTATCTCTATGCTTGGGACATTTCATAAATTAATAAAAATAATTTTTTACAAAGTAGGTAGCCACAAACCAGACAATCGAATACGCACAAAGACATACCACCCACATCCAGCACTAAAATTCATGGGAGAAATATAGCTTTTCTATTAACAAAAATTAGAAGGAATTTAATCTTCACAAATAGTAAACATCAAACATTATCTTTATTTATTTTTAAAGTTTATTTATTTTGAGAGAGAAAGACACAGTGCAAGTGGGAGAGGGGCAGAGAGAGAGGGAGAGAGAGAATCCCAGGCAGGCTTCACACTGGCTGCATAGTCTGACATGGGGCTCAAACTCACAAAAACACGACGTCATGACCTAAGCCAAAAACCAAGAGTCTGACCCTTAACCGACTGAGGCACCCAGGCGCCCCACAAACATTATATTTAAATATCCCTATCACAGTATATGCTGTAAAAATTTTTGTTCCCTAATAATATAACTTTAATTTTGAATAAAGAATTTGACAGTATCTTAAGTTCAAACATGTTTCGATAGTTTTTCAATAACAGATTGTAAGATCCAAAAGACCCTAAATAGCCCAAGTAATCTTGAGTAAGAGGAACAAAGGAGGCATCACACTTTCTGATTTCAATCTGTATTACAAGGTTATAGTAATCAAGCAATATGGTGTTGCCTAAAGACAATTTGATTGATGGAACAGAAATAAACACACACATATATGGTCTATTTATGTCAAAGGAGCTAGGAACATACAATGGAGAAGGTATAGTCTCTTCAATAAACAGTGTTGGAAAAAACTGGACAGCCACATGCAAAAAATGAAGCTGGACACCTATTTTATACCATACACAAAAATCAACTCAAAATGCATTAGAAATTTTAACGTAAGATTTGAACCATGAAACTCCTAGAAGAAAACATAAGAGGTAATCTTTGACGAGGATCTTAGCAATGATATTTTTGTATTTGATATCAAAAGTAAAGGCAACAAAGGTAAAAATAAACAAATGGAAATATCTTGAACTAAAAAGCTTCTGCACAGGAAGGGAAACTATCAAGAAAATGAAGGCAACACCAAATGGGAGGAAATATTTGCAAATCATCTATCTGATAAGGGATTAACATCCAAAATATATAAGGAACACCTGTATCTCAATAGCAACAACCAAACAAAAAAAAATTTGAATAAATAATGGGCAGAATAAATGAATAGACATTTTCTCAAATATGAGATATAAATGGCCAATAGGTACATGAGAAGGTGCTCTAAATCACCAATCATCAGGGAAATGCAAATCAAAACCACAGTAATATTACCTCATACCTGTTAGAAAGGGAAGAGATAATGAATGAATGCTGGTGAGGATGTAGAGAAAAACGAATTCCTGTACACTATTGGTGGGAATGTAAACTGGTATAGCCAAAATAGAATACAAAAATCAAAAATAATAGGTTCATAAGCAAAGAATGAAAATTTTGTGTGTGGAGAGAACTGTTACATCAAATGTGCCAGATGATGTCATAAATGAAATGTTACAAAGTGAAAAAAGAAACACTTTTCTGGTACGTAATGAAGTGATAAAAATATTTTTAGTTCTTAAATAGTATTTCATTTAATATTGCTTAGATCCTTACATAAGACTTACATAATAAGCTGAGGAAGTGATAAACTTTTCTGACAGTTTCTTGTTGTTCTTTGCATATAACTAGTCAATTACAATTCTTTGGCAATTTGCTCTAAAAATAAATTCATAGTTTTCATTATGTATTATATATTTTTCAAACTCTCCTATATATCTTCACCATGTCAAATTTTTTGAAATTCTCTTAACTCATATTGAAATACCAATTATTTGTGTTTTTTTCCTTGCAGAGCTCTGCAGCTCTGCACTGAGAATTGGTAACAGTTACATGAAGGTTGAATATCTTGAACAATACAAATTTAGCCATTTTTCAGAGTGCTTGGAATTTTATCATTATAGATTATTTTTTATTAATTTATTTTGTCATTCCTCCAGATACCTTATTTCATATTTATTCATTGTTTTAATATCCTCATACTATACCACCTGTGTTAATAACCATTTTTGTGGATTCATCTTAAACAGTACTTTAGTATCAGTATAAAGTATATTCTATTGAGAGCTTTTGGGTGCACCACTTAATGGAATAAGGAACATCAACTTAGGACAGTTGTTATGGTCTAGTAGGCCATTGGTAACCAGAGGATTAAGCAACCCATGGGGAGCTTTCAAAAATGCATTAGTGGGTGCTGCTTGTGATAACTTTAAAATTAGTCTGATTAATTGGGTGGTTGTCTTTAGGATTTTAATTTGCTTTTTGCTACTTCATTGTCTGTAGTAAGGACATTTGATGGCAAAATCTCTGAAGTAGCAGATGCAGCTCACCAGGATTTAACATCACAGGCGTTAGGCCAATCGTTTCTCTAGTTAGCAGGCTGTTACCTAGTGTCTCCAGTCTACAAAGATGTTTCCACGTTATTTTCTAAGCTTTTCTTGAGGCCAGGTATTTGGATATTGGATGAAAACAGACCACCTGAGATTCTGCTTACAAACTTCTGCATTCTGTAACAGGATAGTAGTTAGTTGTTTAAAATGCAACAAAAGTGTCATAGTTGGGCCATATTTCAGTGTCTTTTTTATTTGTAGACTGAAAGAGGAGAGTGATATTTTTCATAAATTTTGAAAACTATTAATCAACTAGAAATACCTATGAACTACAAATGCACTGCATAGAGGTTCAAAAGAAGGATAGAAACGTCACCTGAAAGAGAGTCTAACCCCTAGACCCATGGTAACGCTGTCAACTGATTATGTTAACATGTGTACAGACAGGATTCTTAGCCATAGCTAGTCATAGTGTGCTCAATAAACCTAAAATATCTAATTCCAAATTGCTATATGCCAAGATACAAATAGATAACTGCCAGTATGTTATAGACTTGTGGATGGAGTTGGTTGTTCCTGCCAAGAGTTTTAAAATGTTTGTTTTTCCTTTTATTTAAATATTATTTGTGAGCAGGGAGGATGCTGAATGTAGTTCCAAATATATATTTTGTTAGACCTTCAAATATTTTTAAGACTTTTTTGTATTTTAATTTAAATTCTTTTAAATACTCTCTGACTCGCAGGAGTCTCAACCTGCTATCTTAGAAACTGAGTAGCTGAACTATTAATATCTTTTTGTTGCTTTACACTAAAGTCATCCCTACGGTGAGAGCATTGCATCATTTAATATTTAACTTTCTTAACTTTTCTCATAATGTTCTTATGTTTGCCAAGTGATCTTTCAGTTCCTCTCTGCAAGAAGGGTCTATGCTGACCATGTGTACTTACAGGATTCTGGTCTCTGTGACAGGTTATTGTATATTATTCCCAATTATGATTTTGCATCCCTACACAGGTGTGCTGAGGTACAGAGGATTTCTTGATTCACCAGACTTCAGTTTTCCTGAAATGGAGCATTTCCAGTCCTTCTGATAGTTACATCCCGAAAATGAATACATGTGTATTCTCCTGGACTTCTTGTCACTAGTAAGGGCTTTTCTTTCAGGAGCTAGTCATATCTGGGCAAGTCAAGAAACAGTACTTTAGCTAAGTTCTCAGAAAAAGAAGGCCAGGTACCATTGTTGATCCCTTGGAGTGGCACTGCTGCCTTTCCAGCTTTTGCAACTGTGACAGAATTTCCATCTTTTTCTTTTGAATTTGCTATACTTTGCACTAACTTAAGGAAAGAGAACTGCTGGGTATGGAAAAGGGCGTTGAATCAGAAAGGTCTGCTGAGCCAAGACATGGAATAAGATACTCTCTAAATGGACTCTTCTGCATACCCAGCCTCCTCAAAGGCACGTTGTACATATATTCTATATAATAAATCTGATCCTTTGAGTGAAAATGGGAATTATAGTTTGTATTTCTCAAGGCTGATGATTAAATAACTGTTTGAGTAACCTATGGTATTTAGAAGAAGTGCTATGAGAAAACATATGAGATATAGGCAGAAAAAACATGGTGACTATCAATAAAACCCAGAAACAAATGAAATGTTTCTTCCCGTAACAGTTTCTTTAGGAACAGGTCCTCTGTTTTCCTGCGTGTTGGTCCAGTCAAACACAGTTTGGAAATACCTATTTCTAACGCAATGTGTTGGAACCACAAGAACATGCAGTTACTGAGTCTTGGGGAGAACATCAATTTTGGTTGCTTCACCGGAAGAAATATCACAGTGACCCAATGGTCCTTGTTTGTATCAAAGTCATTATTGGTAGAGAGAAGTTTCTTCAGGGTGATTATACCAAAGTATAAATTCAAGCATCTTTTCTCTTAACTACATTTCTGATATGCAGAAAAAACTGAAGATTACAAAAGAGAAAAAATTATATTGACATTACTGGCTAGTTTTTAGTATAACCTCTTCAGGAAAATATTTTCTAGTCTGGTTAATCTTTCCTCAGTAGTACTAATAATCTTTAGCAGAAAATCATTTTAGTTTCCTTATAATTAAAAATAAGACTATTAAGTGAAAAACAATGTACCACATAAATTATAGTATTTTTTACTTTTTATTAGGATATTTGAAAAGAATTAGGTAAACTCTAAGCTTCTCACTTCAAACATGAAATGTTAGGGAGTTTAGTGGTGTAATTAACCTAAGTCTAAATATATTTCAGCAGCTTTTCCCTCCCAAAGATCTTTTTCTATGACTAGGACTACATATATTTTACCAAGGGAGATGTCAGAAGAATAACAGTATTGTGCTAAGAAATCATATTTTGAGTGAGATTCTGTAAATGTAAGAATAAAATTGAAAGTTTATTCATTAGTATACTCACTAATTTAAAAAATATATTTATTGAGAACTATTTTGTGCAAGCAATGAGTTGTGAGCTGGGAATACCTTTGGTTATTTAAAATTAGGTCAAAATGTGTTTTGTCCATGACAGTCTATTCAATAAACTTTTATTGAGTACCTACTTAAGGTAAAGTATCATGTTATACTGAGATTATAAATAAAAATTAGAGCATTCTTAAGACTCTGAAACTTTATTCACAAGATTTTTTAAAAAGACTTTATTTTTTAGAGCAGTTTTAGATTTATAGCAAAATTCAGAGGGAAGTACAGAGACTTCCCATATCCCCTGCCATTACACATGTAAGGCCTTCCCTATTATCAATATCACTATACAGAATGGCATTTTATTTTTTCCTACCAGGAATGAACCTACATTGATACATCATTATCACTAAAAGTCCATAATTTACATTATAGTTCACTCTCAGCATTATACATTTTATGGATGTGGACTAATGTATAATGACAAATATCATCATTATAATATTTTACAGAGCATTTTTACTGCCCTTAAAAATCTTCTGTGCTCTGTGCATTCATCTTTTCTCACCAGTCCCCATCCCACCTCACATCCCTGATCTTTTTTGTTGTCTCTATAGATTGTTTTTCAGAGAGCCATATAGTTGGAATCATACAGTATTTAATATATTCAGACTTTTTTACCCACTTACTAATATGCATTTAAGGTTTCTCCATGTCTTTCATGGCTCAGATCACATTTTTTTTATATAACTGAATAATATTCTATTGTCTGGGTATACCACTGTATCATCACTCTCTAATACCATTCTCTAATAAAATGAATCGTAGCCTCTTTGAGAAATGACTGATTGTATGACTCAGAAAAAAAATTACAAGATAAGCCAGGATCATCTAGAGTATAAGAAAGTAAGAAAGTGTTCGGAGGAAAAACAGGTAACTTATTAATGAGATTGTGTTGTAAAAGGGGTATGTGAGCCAACTTAATGTGTTCCCAATAATCAAATCTGGAATAATTTGAAGAACAAAAGGAATAAAATAGTATAAATTTCATGTGAAAAAGAATTCCAAATAATTTATATAGAGATATTGCTGTTGAAGAGGAGAGTGTAATTTAAGTTTAACCTGTGCATAGTGAATTGTTCTAGAGTACAGTGTGAAAAGGAGGGGAAGAGATTTGCTATCAACTTTGAAAAATAATGTTGATAGTATGTAATCTTAATATGAATGTGACAAAAATAGCATTTCATTTTTGGGTTATCTTCCTCCCAAAGACCTATAGCATCAGTCCATTTATGAGAAAACACCATACAAATCTCAAGCATCCTCCAAAGTCCCTACCTAATCAGTACTCCTCAAAGCTGTCAAAGGCATCAGATCGAGAAAATCTTAGAAACTATTGTAGACAAGCAAACGACAGAAATTTATTGTCTCACAACTCTGGAGATTATAAGTCAAGATCAAGATGTCGGCAGGATTGGTTCCTTGTGAGGGGCTATGAGGAAAAGTCAGTTCCATGGTTGTCTGCTAGATTCTATTGGTTTCCTGACAATCTTTGGCATTCCTTGGCTTGTAGAAGCATCACCTTGATTTTTGCCTTTTTTTTTTTTTTTTTCACCCCACATTTTTTTTTATTTATATATGAAATTTATTGTCAAATTGGTTTCCATACAACATCCAGTGCTCATCCCAAAAGGTGCCCTCCTCAATACCCATCACCCACCCTCTCCTCCCTCCCACCCCCCATCAACCCTCAGTTTGCTCTCAGTTCTCAACAGTCTCTTATGCTTTGGCTCTCTCCCACTCTAACCTCTTTTTTTTTCCTTCCCCTCCCCCATGGGTTCCTGTTAACTTTCTCAGGATCCACATAAGAGTGAAACCATATAGTATCTGTCTTTCTCTGTATGGCTTATTTCACTTAGCATCACACTCTCCAGTTCCATCCACGTTGCTACAAAAGGCCATATTTCATTTTTTCTCATTGCCACGTAGTATTCCATAGTGTATATACACCACAATTTCTTTATCCATTCATCAGTTGATGGACATTTAGGCTCTTTCCATAATTTGGCTATTGTTGAGAGTGCTGCTATGAACATTGGGGTACAAGTGCCCCTATGCATCAGTACTCCTGTGTCCCTTGGATAAATTCCTAGCAGTGCTATTGCTGGGTCATAGGGTAGGTCTATTTTTAATTTTCTGAGGAACCTCCACACTGCTTTCCAGAGCGGCTGCACCAATTTGCATTCCCACCAACAGTGCAAGAGGGTTCCCGTTTCTCCACATCCTCTCCAGCATCTATAGTCTCCTGATTTGTTCATTTTGGCCACTCTGACTGGCGTGAGGTGATACCTGAGTGTGGTTTTGATTTGTATTTCCCTGAT
>NW_024412413.1:44249079-44262113 GCF_014898765.1 Herpailurus yagouaroundi
TGTTAAGATATCAGTATTACATTACATTACATTAATTGTACATTAAATGTAATAAACATACTAATGTAAGATGTTAGTTATGGATAAAAAAATCTGTGTGGGATAGATGTAAACTTTCTGTACTATCTTTCAAGTTTTCCTGGAAACCTAAAACTCTTCTAAAAAGTAAAATATACTTTCAAAAATGTGTGAATGAAATACACAAATTCTAAGTGGTCTCAATTATTCTTTTTTGCCTCAAATATCAGAAATAAGACTGATATTAGGTACTGATCCAGAGACTAAAGTTCAGGGGAACTGGTCAAGCTTTGATTAAAATGCCTGCCCTCAATCACTGATGACTAAAATCAGTGGGTTTATCTGCCATTACTTCAGATTTATAGCACTTTTTATGCTTTCTAATTTAATGATGTATGAAAAATTTGGCAGGAAATCTAATAAGAATGGGAGATTTTAAAGATGCCTACCATTTAGGAGTTCTAATTTCAAAATTGCAAATTGGACCTCGAAGGACAATTGTTTATTATTTTCGATGTACTGAAAGTAACAATTACAACTTATTAAGAATGTTATTAGTGCACTTAGCAGGGATAATTTCTACTTATTTTTAAATAAAAATGAGTGGGAATGAGTATAATATTATTAAGCTTTTGAAGGTTTTAATGAGGACTAAAGTAAGATATAAGCCATTAATATAGAGAATGAACTGTAGAATTTAGCTACAGTTATGATATAGATATGATTCTCCTTATTTTGTGGTTGAGGAAACTAAAACTCAGTTATGTTAACTTGCTAGGAATTCTAGTATATTTTCAAATTTCAGTATTTAAGCTCTAATGATAATGTGTGTCCTTCAGTGGTTCATCAGAAAAAAAAAAAAGTCCAAATAAAGTGGTTAGGAATACTCACATCCATACCATATTTTTAAATACATAAAAGTAAAATAATTAAGAATATAAAACAGAATGTTTAATCTGTATAACATGAGGTTTCTCATAGTTGCTATATTGACAAATATAGTAGGGAAAATAGATAACCTTTAATATTAAGTTTGGAATTGTCTAAGAGACAGCAAACATAGCCCTTGACTACTGTATTAACAGGTAAGCCATGGCCTTGTTGAATTGGACTATTTTCTCTAGAGACTGATGTCAATAGGGCCACTCTGATCATGGTAGATCAGTGGACCAAAAAACAGGACCAATCTTTAATCTTGTTTGAGCACATACAAAAACAACCACAGACAGAAACAACCACAGACAAAAGCAACAGCACTATCCAGACCACAAAAGTGATGAAACACTACCCTCTCTCAGGTACCATTAGTGACTGTTTTGCCTTTATCCTTTAAAGAATTAGCCCTTCTTCATTCCTCCTACTTCTAGGTGTACAAAAAATATATGTTTTGATCCATATTAGTAAATGGGCTTGAGCCAAAATCATCACAAGTCAGAAGCTCCCAGCTGAAAACTCCCTACATTATCTATAAAACTCATATCAATCTTTTGCTTGCTTATATCTGAAGTTTTTTTCTGTATTTAGGACCAGCATTTGTACATTTATGTCATTAAATTCCAGGTAACCTTGTCTCATTAGAAGTATTTCTCTGACATCATTCCCATCCAACAAATACAGGTTTTTGTTTTTCCCCTGCCAGGTAGAAATGAACTTTCCAAGTTCTGACCCATTCTGCAAATGCTTAAATTCCAGGAAACAGTATCTCAACTAGAAATATATTTTAGACACATCAGGGGAAATATTTTAGAAATAGAATTGTTTGGGGGCACCTAGGTGGCTCAGTCAGTTGAATATCCGACTCCTGATTTTGGCTTAGGTTATTATCTCATGGTCATGAGATTGAGCCCCGCATCGGGCTCTGTGCTGAGTGTGGAGCCTGCTTGGGATTCTCCCTCTCCCTCTCTCTTTGCCCCTCCCCAACTGTTGCACTTTCTATCTCAAAATAAATAAACACTAAAAAATAGAGGGGTGCCTGGGTGGCTCAGTTAGTTAAGCTACCAACTCCTGGTTTTGGCTCAGGTCATGGTCTCACAGTTTCGTGAGTTTGGGTCCCTGTGCTGGCAGCACTGAGCCTGCTTGGGATTCTCTCCCTTCTCTCTCTATGCCCCTTAATTTATAATTAAGTTAATAAATAGGCTTAATTTAAAAAATTTTAGGGGCGTCTGGGTGGCTCAGTGGTTGAGCATCCGATTTCGGCTCAGGTCTCATGGTTCGTGGGTTTGAGCCCCGGGTCGGGCTCTGTGCTGACAGCTCAGGGCCTGGAACCTGCTTCAGATTCTGCATCTCCCTCTCTTTCTGCTCCTCCCCTGCTCACACTCTGTGTCTCTCTCAACAATAAATAAAGATTAAAAAAATTTAAAAACAAAAAATAAAATAAATCAAAAAAATCAAAAAAAGAAATAGAGTTGCGTCATCCTCACAAAGTATAATTGTGTAGATCTAGGACAATGCTCCTTCATTTTAACAGATCTCCACAGGATCAAGATCCATTACATTTAAATATGCACACACCAATCATTAAAGTGAATATAAGCATATTTTTGTAGAGTTTGATCAATTAAAAAATTTTATATCTCATGGGGGGCTCGAGTGGCTCAGTGGTTAAGCGTCCAACTTTGGCTCAGGTCATGATCCCATTGTGAGTTTGACTCCCACATCCCACTCTTCTGTGCTGACAGCTCAGAGCCTGGAGCCTGCTTTGGATTCTGTGTCTCCCTCTCTCTTCTGCCCCTTCTCTGTTCATGCTCTGTCTCTCTCAAAAATAAATAAACATTAAAAAATTTTGAAAAATAAATAAATAATAAATAAAAATTTTATATTTCCATTGAAATGTTCATGTAACTTTAACACCTGGTGCTCATCACAGTAAGTGCATGCCTTAATCTCCATCACCTATTTAACCCATTCTCCACTCTCTTCCCTTTTGGTAACCATCAGTTTATTCTCTACTGTTAAGAGCCTGTTTTCTTAATTTCCTCTCTCTCTCTCTCTCTCTCCCTCTCTCCCTTTGCTTGTTTGTTTTGTTTGTTAAATTCCACATATGTGTGAAATCATATGGTGTTTGTCTTTCTCTGACTGATTTATTTTGCGTAGCATAATACTCTCTAGCTCCATCCATGTCCTTGCAAATGGCAAGATCTCATTCTTTTTTATGGATGAATAATATTCAATTATATATATATATATATATATATATATATATATAGTGTGTGTGTGTGTGTGTGTGTGTATGCACACATATACACTACATGTTCTTCATCTATTCATCAGTTGATGGACACTGGGGCTGTTTCCATAATTTTGCTATTGTAGATAATGCTGCTATAAACATTGGGTTTATATGCATGTATCCCTTTGAGGGGTAAATACCTAGTACTCCAATTGCTGTATCATAGGGTAGTTCTATTTTTAACTTTTCCTTGAGGCAAGGGAAACAAAAGAAAAATAAACTATTGGGGCTTCATCAAGATAAAAACTTCTGCACAGTGAAGGAAACAATCAGCAAGACTCAAGGCAGCCTATGGAATGGGAGAGGATATTTGTAAATGCCATATCTGATAAAGGGTTAATATCCAAAATATATAAAGAACTTATGAAACTCAGCATCCAAAAAAAGAATATTCCAATTAATAATGGGCTGAATTCATGAATAGATATTTTTCCAAAGAAGATACACAGATGTCCCAACAGACACATGAAAAGGTGCTCAACATCACTAATCATCAGGGAAATGCAAATAAAAATTACAATGAGATATCACCTTACACCTTTCAGAATGGCTAAAATCAACAACACAAGAAACAACAGGTGTTGGCAAGGATGTGGAGAAAGGGGAACCCTCTTGCACTGTTGGTGGGAATGCAAACTGGTGCAACCGCTCTGGGATTCTTCAAGAAGAATTTAATTTCATTTACCAGTTTTAAATATTTATACTAGCTGTAGTTTTGACAATAGACTATATTAGAGTAAGATATTTGTTGGAAGGCTAGTCCTAGAAAGTGCTGATATTGCCTTAGACAAAGGTAATAACCATAGATACAGTGAAAGGGAATCATATTTGGTATCTTAATTAATAGATTTTCAGTGGATAGGATGTGAGTTTGAAACAGAGGGGACTTCAGTATAATTCTACGGTTTTTGTTGAAGAAACATGGAAGAATTAATTTCTCACTTATCTTGCGATGTAGACAGATGGAAGATCAAAAGGTTGGGGTGAAATCAATAGTTAAAATTTGATTATACACAGGTTTTCTATTAAACTTCTATATGGACATGCTATGAAGGATACTGGATGTGAAATTTTGGAGTTCAAGGAAATGTTTTGGACTGAAGAGATAATTTAGGAATACCGAAGGTATAAAAAAAATGTCAAGTCTTGGTGTTGGGTGGGCATAATCTCATATCAAGTGAAAAACACTTTCTCAAGAACTGGTCTCTAAAGTTAGAAAGATGAAAAAGAATGAGAAAAGGGCACTGAAAAAAAAGGGGGGGGGTGAAAGGAGAAATAGGAGAGTCTGCATTCCCAGAGACAAAAGAAGAAAATGTTTCAAAAGAGTGTCTCATGTACTTTGAATAAGTCCATAAAATAAGGACAGAGAATTTTACATTTCATTGGCAGTGGTAATTAGTTAATTCTGGATAAATGCATATCTACAAAATACTCAGAATTCTAGCCTATTATACCCTGTAGGGTAAAGTAATTAAAGTATTGTGAGAAACCATAACAGGCAGTATAATTTTTCAACAGATAAAATACATTACTTAGAGTGATGTTTTAAAAATGTTTTGCTTCAATTTAATTTGGTCTGCCATGTTAATAGACGATTTCCAACCAAATCAGCTATTTAGAAAGTAGTCAATTTAAGAGAGAAAAATAATTTACCATATATTTTGTGCATCATGATTAGTAAGACGTTAATGAACAAAGGAATAAAATCTTTGATTAATGGATCTCATAATTCTTTTTCCACAGAAGGTGTCTTGCTGTCTATTATACATATTCTGGTACAATAATACATTTTTTTTAATATATCATTTAAATTATAAGTAGAACTTAAATTTCATATATTGAAAAAAATAAATTATAAGTAGAACTTAAATGCATTATATCTTTAAATAGAGTTTGTTTTAAATATACTTTTAGGGGGCACCTGGGTGGCTCAGTTCTTTAAGTAGCCTGATCTGGCTCAGGCGATGATCTCACAGTTCGTGAGTTCAAGCCCAGTGTTGGGCTCTGTGCTGACAGGTCAGAGCCTGGAGCATGCTTTGGATTCTTTGTCTCCCTCTCTCTCTCTCTGCCCCTCCCCTGCTCGTAGTCTGTCTCTCTCCTTCTCTCAAAAATAAATAAACATTATAAAATTAAAAAAAATACTTTTGGGTTTACAGCAAAGTTGAGTGGAGAGGATAGATATTTTCCATATACTCCTTGCCCCCACACATACACAACATTCCCTATTATCAACATCCCCTACCGGAGTGGTACTTTTGTCACAATTGATAAACCTACATTGACACATCCGTAATCACTCAAAGTTCATAGTTTACATTATGCTTCACTCTTAGTATTATACATTCTATGAGTTTGGGCAAATGTATCATGACATATATCCAGCATTATAATATACAGACTAGTTGCACTGTCTTAAAAATACCCTGTGCTCTATCTACCCCTCTCCCCTGCCCCACAACCCTCTGGCAACCACTGATCTTTTTACAGTCTCTATGGCTTTGCCTTTTCCAAAGTGTCACAAAGTTAGAATCATACAGTATGTAGACTTTTCAGATTGGCTTCTTTGACTTAGAAGTAACCATTTAAGGTTCCTCCATGTCTTTTTAAGAGTTGATACCTCATTTTGTTTTAGTGTTGAGTCATATTCCATTGTCTTGATATACCACAGTTTATTTATCCATTCACCTACTAAATATTTGGCGGGGGTGGGGGTGCACCTGGGTGGCTTAGTCAGTTAAACGTCCAACACCTGATCTCAACTCATGTCATGATCTCACTGTTCGTGAGTTCAGGCCCCTTGTCAGACTGTGCACTGACAGTACAGTGCTTGCTTGGGATTCTCTCTCTCTCTGTTTCTCTTTCTCTCCTTCTGCCCCTCCCCCACTTGCTCTCTTTCTCTCTCTCAAAATAAACAAACTTTTTTTTTAAAAAGAATATTTTGGTGGCTTCCAAATTTGGGCAATTATGAATAAAGCTGCTATAAACATCTATATGCAGGTTTTTGTGTGGACCTAAGTGTTTACCTCTTTTGGATACGTATCAAGGAATGCAGTTACTATATTATATGCAAGACTATGTTTAGTTTCTTAAAAGGAACTGCTGAACTGTCTTCCAAAGAGGCTGTGAGATTTTTGCCTTTTCACCATCAGTGAGTGATAATTCCCACTGCTCCACAGTCTCACCAGCATTTGGTTCTGTCAGTGTTCTAGACTTCGGCTATTCTAATAGGTGTATAGTGGTATCTCATTGTTTTAATCTGCATTTCCTGGTGACATGTAATTTAGAACATCTTTTCATTTGCTTAATTCCATTTGCATATCTTCTTTGGTAAGGTGCCTTTTTAAAAAATTGTTTTAATGTTTACTTATTTTGGGGAGAAAGAGAGGGGGAGACACAGAATTTGAAGCAGCTCCAGGCTCCAAGTTGTCAGCACAGAGCCTGATGCGGGGCTCGAACCCACGCACTGTGAGATCATGACCTGAGCCGAAGTCGGATGCTTAACCCACTAAGCCACTCAGGCACCCCGGTGAGGTGTTTTTTAGTCTTTGGCCCATTTTTAAATCAGGGTTTTTGTTTTCTTATTGTTGAGTTTAAAGTGTTCCTTGCACATTTTGGATATTACTCCTTTATCAGATGTGTCATTTGCAAATAGCTTCTCCCAGTCTTTGGAATGTCTTTTCATTGAAAATGTCTTTTTCAGAGCACAAATTTCTAATTTTAATGAAGTCTAGCCTATTCTTTCTTCCTTTCATGGATTGTGCCTTTGGTGTTGCATCCTAAGAGTCAACAAACCAAGATCATCTAGAGTTTCTCATCTATCATCTTGTAGGAATTTTATAGTTTTGTATTTTACATTTAAATCTGTGATCTACTTTGAGTTAATTTTTGTTAAATGTATAAGTTCTGTATCTTGTTCACTTTTTAACATGTGCATGTCTAGTCGTTCTAGTACCACTTGTGAAAAGACTGTTTTTGTATCATCGTATTATTGCCTGTTCTTCTTTACCAAATATCATTTGAGTTGACTACACATATATGAATCTATTTCTTGGGTCTCTAATGCTGTTTCATTAATCTGTTCATTCATTTGCCAATGTTTTGATTATATAGCTTTATAGTAAATGTTGATATCTGGTAAAATCAATTTTCCAATTTTGTTTTTCTCCTTAAAATTATGTTGGCTTTCTGTTTTGTTTTGTTTTGTCTCTCCATATAAACTTTAGAATCAGTTTGTCTATATACCAAAATAACTTGCTGGGATTTTATATTGGGCATTGCACTGAACATGTAAACTGATTAGGGAAGAACTCCTGTCTTCATACTATGGAGTCTCCTTATCTATGAACATGGAAAATCTATCCATTTATTTAGCAATTCATTGATTTTTTTTATTACAGTCATGCATTTTTTACATATAGATCCTGTGCATATTTTGTTAGATTTATACCTAAGTATTTCATTTTAGTGGGTATTAATATAAATGGTATTTTTTTAAGATTTTATTTTTTAGTACTCGAACCTACAACCCCAACATCAAGAGTCACATGCCCTACCAACTGAGCTAGCCAGGTACTGCTAAGTGGTATTGTGTGTTTAAGTTCACATCTCACTTATTTATGCTGGTATATATGAAAACTGTTGACTTTTGTATATTCACCTTGTATCCTGCAACTTTACTATAATTGTTTATTCTAGGAATTTTCTTGTCAATTCTTTTGGATTTTCTGCATAAATGATTATGACATCTGTGAGCAAAGACAGTTTTAGTTCTTCCCTGCAAATCCATATACCTTTTATTTCCTTTATTGTTTTATTGCATTAGCTAGAACTTTCAGTACGGTGTTTAAAAAGAGTAGTCAGAGGGGACATCTTTGCCTTGTATCTCCTTTTAGTGAGAAAGCTTCAAATTTCTCACTGTTAAGTGTATGTTAGCTGTAGGTGTTTTGTAGGTATTAATTATCAAGTAGAGAAGTTCTCTTCCATTTGTAGTTTACTGAGATTTTTTAATTGTGAATAGATGTTGGATTCTGTCAAATATTTTTCTCCATATATTGATTTGACTGTGTTTTAACCTGTTACTGTGATGCATTATGTTAATTGATTTTCAGATGTTGAATCATCCTTCCATAAATCTCACTTGATTGTAGTATATAATTATTTTTGTACATTGTTGGCATAGATTTGATAATAATTTGTTGAGAATTTTTGTATCTATGATCATAAGAGATATTAGTTTGTAGTTTTCGTTTAAGGTCTTTGTCTCATTTTGGTATTAGAGTAATTCTGGCCTCATAGCATGACTTTCAAAGTGTTTCCACTAGCTTTATCTTTTGAAAGAGACTATAGAGCATTGGCATAATTTCTCCCTTAAATCTTTGGTAGAATTTACCAATTAGTCCATCTAGACTTGGTAGTTTCTATTTTGGAAAGTTATTAATTATTGATTCAATTTGTCTTAATACATATGTAGGCCTATTCAAGTTGTCTATTTTTGTTTGAGTTTTGGCAGGTTTTATCTGTCAAGGAATTGGTCCATTTCATCTTGGTTATCAAATTTGGGGGCACAGAATTGTCCATAGTATCCCCTTATTATATTTTTAATGTCTATGGGATTTGCAGTGTTGCTGTCTTTTTCATTTATGATATTAGTAATCTATGTACTTGGTTTTTTTTTTCTTAATTAGCTTGGCTAGAAGTTTATTGATTTTGTTGATCCTTTAAGATATTTTTTGTTGTTTTCTTGATATTTATAATTGAACTGCTTGATTTAATTTCGTTGATTTTTAGTCTAATTTTTATTATTTCTTGCTTTGGATTTAATTTGCTCTTCTTTTTCTGTATTCTAAGGTGAAATCTTTGGCAATTGATTTTAGATCTTTTTCCTTCTCTAATATATACATTTAATGTTATGTTTTTTCCTCCAAGCAATGGGTTTGCTGCATCCCACAAATTTTCATAAGGTGTGATTTCATTTTCTTTTAATTCAAAAATTTAAAAACTTTTATTGAAATGTTTTATGAGTCATATTCTGTTTAGAAATATGTTGTTTAATCTCCAAGTATTTTGTGGTTTTCCAATTCTCTTTCTGTTACTGATTTCTAGTTTAATTTCACTGTGGTCTGAGAGCAGACATTACTTGATTCTTACTCTTTTAAATGTGTTAAGGTGTTTTATGGACCAGAATGTAGTCTTTCTTGGTGACTATTGCATGGGAAAATGTGTACTCTGTTTTGTTAGATGATGTAGTTGATAGATGTCATTATATCCAATTGCTTTGTGTTGTTCCTAAGTTGAACTATGTTCTTACTGATTTTCTACCTATTGGATGTGTTCTTTTCTGATAGAGGGCTGTCGAAGTCTCCAAGTATGGTATATTCATCTGTTTCTCCTTGTGATCCTATGAGTTTTTGCCTCACGTATTTTATGCTCTAATTTAGGCACACACACATTAAAGATTGGTGTTTTCTTGGATAATTAACCCCTTTATGTAATGACCCTTTTTATACCTGATAACTTTTCTTGCTCTGAATTAGGCTCTGTCTGGAATTAATATGTCTACTCTTACTGTTTTTAAATTAACACTATTTTAAATTAATAGTATATCTTTCTCCATCCCTTTGCTTTTAGGCTCATTTCTGTTTATATATAAAGTGGGTTTCTAATACACAATACATAGTTTCCATGCCAGTAGTGTACCTGGAAAGAACAAATGCAAGGAAATTCAGCCTTAACTCATCCGTTATTAATTTCCAGAGTTTAACATCTGCTAAACCGAATTAATTATCTAAACTTGAAAACCACAAGAAGATAATCACCAGGTGTCAGCAGAGACATTAGTCAGAAGAATTAGGCCTCATATTAAGTTATAGAAATGTCAGATTTATAATATGAGCACAGTCTATTTCAAGTGCTTTAAGTGATAAAAGAATTAATTGATAACGCAATTATAAAAATGACCAGGTAGATTTTATGATGGCATAATACATAGATATTAAAATACAAAAATTTTAAAATGAACGAGTTAAGTTACATATTCCACCCAGCTAAAGTAGAATTCATTATTAGAATTTGGGGAAATTACTTATAATGGAGTAAAATGAGACAAACTTTTGGAGTAAAAGGTAATAAAGATAGAGACATGAGGATACAGAGGAGTCTAACATAAAGATAATTATTCCTTCTCAGCCTTTTGGCTAAGATTATGTGTAACATAAAGGTAATTAGATGAATTAATTAAATGCTAAAGGATAAGGCAAAGTAAGTGAGAAGAGGCAATGTAACAGGAAATAATAGCTTAGAATTCCATAGAAGTGATGACAAATATGAAAGCTCATGTAGCAAACAAAGTAAGATTCCAAGAGCAAGCTAAAAGGTTGGGCTGCCACATCTTCATCCTTGTTAACAGAGTGAAACAGAAGAGATTACGGGAAGACGGTTTATTACAGAAAGACAGCAAGAGTTTCAGTATGGTTGCACTAGTTCTCTGGCTCATAAGTACCAGTTAGAGGCTATGCAGTCAATGAGTTGAACACACCTGAGGAACATGAGGCAAAAGGCTCAGAACCTTTGGTATCTGACAATGAAGAACCAGTACTCTTGCCTGGGTAGCAAGAAGCTACAAGCAATCATTCTGTGGTCACCTTGATCTACTTAATTGCCTATGTAACTAATTACGGAAATAGCTCAGCATCAAGAGACAGATAAGCCTGCAGTTTGGAACACTGTGCAAGGACATGCAGGATGCTAAGGGCCCATGGAAGACTGCCTCTCCCAGTATGGGAAGCCAGGGAATTGAACTAACACGAATTATTGTACAGCAAATAATGTAACTCATAAGACAATGGAATGGTTTATTGATATCATAGAAAAAAATGCCAATCTAGAATTCTAAACCCAGTATAACATCTTTCAAGAATAAGAACTAAATAAGATTTTCAGATAAATGAAAATCTACATATTTCATTACACATACACAATTTCATTTGGTAACATTCTAGAAGTTGAAATTCCAGGAGAAGAAGAAGTAAGTTAAGAAATATAAGAAAGGAAATTGGTAGATTTTTGTTTAAACCAAATAAATATTTATATAAAACAATAATAATATATAACTTCAGAATTAAATATGTGTAGTAATTATCAAATAAGAGTATAAAAAGAGGAGAATGTTGGGAGTTAAAATGTAAAAAAGACCTTATGTAGTTGAGAAGACATAGAGGTTTTGATTAACATTGGAATTCCAGCATATCTATTAAAATTTAAGTAAACCTTTACAAATATAGATTAATGAAGGGAGAATAAAACAGTATAAAACTAAAAATAATTTCCCAAACGCATAAAATAAGAAAAATAAGCACAGAAAAAGCACAATAATGTAAGTAGAAAGATGAAACAAACATCTTTTTTTATCATATGTATGAATATATATCACAAAATGTTCTATTTAAATGACAGAACCTTTTTGGATTGTATTAAATTGCAAGAAAATCTTAAGAGTAGTACAGAAATTAAAGAATAAAAAGGCTCTATGGGAAAACAGTAAACAATAAAACATATATATCTGTGCTGATAGTGAATAAAATACCTTTCAATGTCAAAACCATTATGAATATGCAATTGTCAATATACACTAAAAAAAGATTTTATCAGTTGCATATAGCAATTCTAAAGACACAGGAACCTGATGACATGAGCACAAAATACACAAATCTAATTTGACAGAATTACAAAGAATGTTTAACAAATCTTTTATCAGAAGGGTGTCATTAGGAGCACCTGGTGGCTCAGTCAGTTAAGTGGCTAACTCTTGATTTCGGTTCAGGTCATGATCCCAGGATTGTGGGATTGAGCTCCATGTACGGCTTCACACTGAGCATGGAGCCTGCTTAAGATTGTCTCTCCCTCTGCCCCTTTCCCCTGCTCATGCATGCTTTCTCTCTCCTCCCACTCTCAAAAAACAAATAAAAACGGTGACTTCAAACACACTCTTTGGGGAAAAAAAATAGACAGAAGTCTTGTCTGTCTAGTGTACAGTAATATTTATTGAAAAGATCATCTTTTTTTGTGGTGGCATAATTGACATAAATCAAGCAACTATATATGTGGAGTTCTAGGTTTATACTTTTATTGATTAAAAAGACCATTTAACAGCATCAGTAATTAACACACTACATTGATGGGAAAACTGTTTATATGGAAATAAAATAAAAGTTTATTTCCATCTGATACCATATGAAAACAGCACTTTCAGCTGGATGATGGACTAATGTAAAAAAAGGAAATAATGCAGTTATAAAAGAGATAGGAAAATATTTTATAGATTTGGGTAGAAAATTACTTCATAACAGGAAAGAATAAGAACTAACATGAAATAAAAGAGCAAAACATATGACTATATCATATTTAATAACTTATATTCTGCTCATTAAACCACCATCGGAAAAATAAAAGGCAAACTACAGTGTAAAAGAAGATATTTGTGACACATATGACTGACACATGTCTCATATTTAAATTATACAAAATACACAAAAATATGAAAGAATGATAGGCAATGCATTTGGATTAATATTTACAAATCTCCAATAAACTTATAAAAAACTTCCTATTCTCATTGCTCAACAATGAAGTGCAGATTAAAACCACACCATGTTACTGCCACACATTTACCAGAGGTGTTAAAAGTAAGGAAGGAAGGAAGGGGTGGGGGGAATGGAAGGGAGGGAAGGGAGGGAGGGAGGGAGGGAAGGAAGGAAGGAAGGAAGGAAGGAAGGAAGGAAGGAAGGAAGGA
>NW_024412413.1:44272113-44356018 GCF_014898765.1 Herpailurus yagouaroundi
CCCCCCCCCCCCCAAAAAAAAATTCCTAACTACGGTCAAGGATTTGCTTTGATGGAAATACTGTGTGTACCAGTGCAAGTCTCTCTCGCTGGGCTGGAAACACAACCTGCATCTTTATTTCCAATATTTAAGTGAAGGTTGCCATTCATGGAGTTATTAGTTGTAACCTCCAATTAGAATTATTCCTTTTCTTCTTCTTTTTTTTTAACATGTGATTATGGGTAGAAATTAGTTCATGTAAGAAATATGAGAATTATTTGGTATGTTTAAATTACACAGCCATGTTCTCTCTGCTTGCTGTTATTTTTTATCTGGTATTTTTATTTTACTGGTATTATTTTTATCTGTCATTCCTGGGAATAAATATAATTTAATATAAAAATGAAGTCAACATAGACATGAATAAACTTTGAGGGTATCACTGTCAAGCTTACCCATTGTGAAATTCCCACTTTTCTCAGGGTAACTCAATTGCCTAAATACTGACTGTTTCAAACCAGTAAAGGAGCCTTGCAATTCTTATAATACATATTATTACATCCTAGTATTTTTCTTATTATCTTACAGTCTTTAGTTTTAAAAGTAAATTTAAATAAAAGTGTTAGCATTTTTGCTTATCGTTCCATAGATGCATACTGACTTGTTTGGAAACCACTGATCTAAGTAAAAGTTGTTGTCTGTTTGTTAAGCACTTGGATTTGCATGAGATTCTGTCTGTTTGAATATTTTAGGTATTAAGAATCTCCACATAGGTAAGATAGTTATGCCAAATCCCTAAGTTTTAAAGGATAGATATGTATTCTAACTCTGATAGTAACCTGACTTAGCTGTAACTGTACTTGGGAATAGCAAATCGAAATGTTAGCTGCAATAAATTCCAAGTTAGTTACAGCAAGTTTTGACACTGATATTGTATAGACTTAAATCAACAGCAAATGGCATCTCATAAAGCAATTCCTGTTTATATTATTTAGTAGGTTTAATTTATATTGCCTCATGATAACTACCCAACACAAGAGGAGATAGTTGCCATATTAAACACAGAGACATTTGGTTCTCTCAAGTATGGATAAATTCTTGATCTATGTATTTTCTGAGCCTAGTTTCATGATAGACTGTTGATGCAGTAAGTAATTCTCAGCCAAGCCTCTGTTCCTGTTTCTTGGCTACAACAACCTCTGATCAGCCATCAGAACAGAGCAATTTTAGTCACTTCTGTCCCCCGGCATCTGTTCCAAGGGATATCATGCACAGCAAATTAGTGATCTCAAATACCAATCTGGCACAGGTGTTTGGGTCATAAGCTTTCATTTTAAACAAGTTATTGAAAAACAGTCTTAACCTGGTCAGAACAGAAATGAACTAAAATGTTTTGTGCCACATTTGTTTATTTTCACAGAGGATTCTATTATTACTTAGGTTATTTATTTTATAGTCTTTTCCAAAAGAATAATTATAGTTTTTGTTTTGCCCCTAATCTTTCCACTTAGGAGAAAAATAAAGGAAAGATAGCAGACTTTATCAAGATTCTTATTGCAGTCTTAAAGATATAACTAATTCTGTATTCCTGATTTAGAGAATAGAAAGATAAGTAGGTATGCAAAGTCCCACTAAAAATTCTACTCACTATGAAATTTGAAATAATTCTTTTTAGCTAGAAAGGTTTTGTTTTTGTTGTTGTTGTTGTTAGGGGCATCTGGGTGGCTTTTGGTTAAGCGCCAACTTCAGCTCAGGTCATGATCTCACAGTTCCTGGGTTTGGCCCAGCATCAGGCTCTGTGCTGACGGCTTAGAGCCTGGAGCCTGCTTCAGATTGTCTTTGTCTTGGTCTGCCCTCCTCTCTCTCTCTCTTTCTCTCTCTCTCTCTCTCTTTCTCAAATATAAATGAATATTTAAAAATTTTTAAAGAAAGTTGTTTTTAAATTTTTTAAATGTTTATTTTTGAGAGAGAGAGTGTGAGTGGGGGAGGGGCAGAGAGAGAAGGAGACACAGAATCTGAAGTAGGCTCCAGGCTCCGAGCCGCCAGCACAGAGCCCAGTGCGGGGCTTGAACTCACGGACCTTGAGATCATGACCTGAGCCAAAGTCAGACGCTTAACTGACTGAGCCACCCAGGTGCCCCTAGTTAGAAACTTTTAAACTTCAGTGTAGTTAATTAAAAGATTAAAAGATTAAAATTAAAAGATTTTAATTTAAAAAAATAAATGTTTTTTAATGATAGTACACAAATTTGAAAAGTACAGCAGGGGAAAAAATCATAGAACATCTTTGCTTTTTTGGTATGAGATTCTCAGGATTCATCTATACCAAGCATCACTTTAATATCGTATCTTTTACTCTTTCAAACAGGTTATTGATTTTTCATGGCTTCATTTCTCAATCAAAGCCTAAAATGAAAACTTGTTTGTTGACTTGAGCCTTGATGTAAAATTTAGTTTAACTCTCTTTCTGGTAGTATGTCTGTCAGTGGCATAGCAATTTTCCTGTCATTGAAACAAGTGGACCCTCTAAATGCTTTGCTCACCAGAGTATAAAATTATTGTTTTCTTCATCCTGATTGTTCAAGTCAACAAATGCTAATTAAAAAAAATAACTCTTGCAAAAGAATACATTCCACACAGTTGAAACTAATTTCTCTTCTTCAGTGCTGGTTCTTTCACAGTTTTTGAAGCTAAGACTCTAATACAGTTACAGGGAAAGAAATATCCAAGGCAGCTTTGAGTATTGGTGTTGTCTTTGCATCTCCCAGGGGAGACACAAAACTCTGAGATGTTGTCCTGGAGGTTGTGCATTTCTTTATTTTTTATGCATCTAATGGAAGAACTAAAGTGATGGCTAGGACTGGGACTGGAAGAAAGCAATTTACCTGTGAGGTTTTTAAATATGCAGTTTTCATCACATTAATTATAAGTCAGTCTTTTTACTTCAGATGACACCGTTAACTAAAGGAAAAGAACTATATAGGTGAAACAAATCAATTTCTGCAATAAGATTGATGTATACAGATTTTATTAACTTACCAAACTTCCGTACTTCTCTATATGCACGATTATTTTATTAAATGACATTTCACAATACATATGCATTTTGCTGGTGTTTTCTAAAGTATTTAAATGGATGCTTTGAACGTAAAACAATAATCAGGGAGTTTGTAAAGTGCCAAATTTCATTTGATATGTAATTATTATCTTATTGTATTTGTTTAAATTTCAACTTAACCACTACAGAAACATAAAAATTAGAGGTTAACCGTTAAAAAAAAAAAAAGAAAAGAGAAGAAAGAAAAGAAAAGGATCTCTGCTCTTTCCGTCAGTTTTAATTTTCTCTTTTTTATGTAATATGATAAAATGAAGCTTTTCTCATACCACACCTGTTATCTTGTGTGGCCAAAAAACCTTTTGATGCTATCTATCTATTGCCCCATAGGGAGAGTAGGCTGTTTTCCCCTTCTCATTTCATTCTCAGATTTTTAGTTATAGAAAGAATTATTCTTTATGCTTGGAGTTCTAATAGTTGTTATGTTTTGATGGCTGCTAGCACATTTTTGATTGGGCTACCAAAGTTTAACAGTTGGTAACCCCACTTACTTCTAACCAGAGGGAGCCATTAGTTTTAATGAGGCAGCCATCCTCACATACTTGAATCAGATTGGCAATCAGCTTCCTGGTAATTGGATTAGTAGAATACTATGAGTTTCAAGTTTCTATGCAATTTGCATATTCATACAGGTCCTGCTTCATTCTGATTTATAACTCTTTTATATATATTTACATGACAGTCTTTCAATTTCTAAGTGAATGGCCATTTAAAAAAGAATTTGATTTGAGCTAGCTCATAGTTACATGAATATTTAAAATTCCTCAAGTTTAGAGAGATTGATAAATGTGATTTCTTATATTTATATATTTATGAAAATAAAATATATTTTCTATTCAAACACTTCTCTTATTATATATAGCTTTAATTCTATGGTAAATCAGATAGTTTTACTGCAATGTAATTTTAAATATGTATATTCCATAAAATATGTTTCTATGTATTACTCCGGAATTTTAACAGCAGCTTCTAGGATTTTCTGTAGTAAGTTATCAATATGTAAGATTGTAATTCATTACTTTAAAAGGGTGGTAATCTTCCATATTCTGTGGCATGCCTCCACACTTTTCCCTCCTTCAGTTCCCTGAACTATTCTGAAGTAATAATTTCTTTTAATGGCTAGTAGGAGAGGGAACTATGATAAAGTGAAAGCATCCAAGAATGGGCATAACTTAACTTCTACTATAAGATTCATATTCTTACTCAAAAAAATAGATATGATAATTTCCCACAGGTTATTGAAAGTATTAAATGAGTTCACATTTTGGGAATGTGTTGTGCTTTATATGAGTAATATATTTGCTATCTATTTCTACATAATAAATTATCTCCAAACTTAGCTGTTTAAAACAAAGAAATAAACAAACAAGACACTTATTATCTCACACAGTTTCTTAGGTTTGGAAACCTGGGTGTATCCTAACCAGGTAGCCCTGGTTTAGGCTCCTTCCTGAGGTTGTAACCAAGATGTCAGGTGGGGCTGTTGTCATTTGAAAGCTTTACTGGGCTGGAGAATCCACATCTAAGCTTCAGTTCACCACTTGGGTTTCTCCAGAGAGTTGCTCATAATATGAGCTAACTTATTCCAGAGAAAGTGATCTGAGATAGCATGCATTACAAAACTGCTCTTTGTGAATATGTCTCCAAAAATCACACATTATCATTTTTGCTTCATTCATTCTGTTATTTTGAAACTAGCCACTGAGTCCAGCCTAAATTTAATGGGAGACAAGTAAGTGAATACTAAGAGGAAAGCTCATTGGAGGCTAGCTACCACAAGTAAGGTGCCGTTATCTAATCTATTTAGCACACTGTCATGAAGTGGCACAAATATAAAACTATTTCTTCCTTCTTCTACTTAAGGAATGCAGTAAAAGAGAAATACAGCTAAGAAAAGTAATTGTGAATTTGTTATAAAATTAACATATAAGTATATAATATTAAAATATAAAAAAATTATATAAAATATCTTAGTATTAATAGTATTAAATACAAACTTAAAGCTATATATATTAAACTTAATTAGCACTTGAAGTATCATGGATAAACCTATTGGTTATTAATTGGGCACAAATGATGAAAAGTTGTCAGTGATGGGGATACTTATCAAGGGTGAAAATTAAGTTGGGCTTGGAAAATGAATAAATTTAGATTATAAAGTAAAGTTAAATAGTGGAGAGTGGAAGACAAATGAATTTGTATACCAATGTGGCAGCATGAACAAAATAGTGAATAATAAAAGATTGTGGCTTCTTTATGAAACTGAAAATTGTTCAGTATATTACAACATAGGATAGAAGGATGCTCTGAATGGAGTAAGTAGGGTTAAAGACACTGAATAAATCATGGAATATATTTAACAATGCTATCTTAGTTGAAGGAAAAATTTAGAAAGGTTTAAAGGTGAGGAATATGAATTATAGGATACAAAAATATATATCTGTAAAATGGAGACAAAGAGATAATTCATCAGACTGTGTCAGTTGTCCACGTGATTGATGATTAAGACTTGGCCAAACGTATTATCATTGAGTATTAGAATCAAAAGACAAAAGCAATGAATTTTAAGAAAGAAACTTATGCTTTTGGTTGTTACTTTATCAACTTTTAGGTTGTAGCTTATGTCATATAGATCTTCCCTCCAAGAGCAGATTTGAAGTTAGATAAAATCAGAAATTGAAGAGAACCAAGGCAACAAGAACTAGAATGGCCACAATCTTAAATATGAGGAAAAGGCATGGATATGAGATCCATATTTCCATGCCTATTCTCTTTAAGGCATTAGACAGTTCTTATACTGTAAGAATTAAATGCCAAGAAGAGAAGAAAAAGAGACAACAGATCAAATTGAGCTGAACTTTGAGCATGCTCACAAGATTGGAGTGATAAATATTAGAGATTTAAAACTTGTTAAAAAGGAGAACTCTGGTAAACATTCATCAGTTTCAGTTAAAAATTATGACAGGATGTTATCTAGAGTAAGAACAAATGAAAAATAGACTGGAAAGGTCTAACTTTGAATTTACTCATTTCCTGATTTGATCAACTTGAACTTCCTCTATGTGAAGTACCTTCCAAAAGAAAAATATTAGCTCTCTTCAGGAAACTCCCTGAAGCCAAGGAAAGGACATGCAGAGGATTGGAGGGAATAGGACCTAGTATTCACACAGGGCTAGTAATAGTGAATGTTACACCAGCCAGATTGGAAAATGAGATAATTCATGGGCCATTCAATAAGGTACTCTGTAAGGTATTGCCTCAGTTACATGTGATAATTATCCCTAGAATAAATGCTGCTCAGTCACACCTAACAAATCTTAAGACTCAAAGGAATCAAATGGATTTCATTTAATGTAATTGCATCATAGAACAAATGTCAAGAATATTTTAAAAAAAGCAGAAATATACGCCATCTAAAACATTAAAAATCACAAATGACTGCATCCAAAGATTACTAAGCATGTAAAAGAAGCAGGAATGTGAGGCAATAATGAGAAGAAATGTTAATAAATAAAAACCATCACAGAAGAAACACAAATTAGCAGTTGACATTAAAATAACTATTCTAGCAATATTTTTAAAATGTTAGAGAAAAGTAGGATATACAAAAGACCTAAAGTGAACCTAGAGAAGAGAACAATAATGTCTGAAATTCAAAATACAATGGAATGAATTAAAGGCTGATAAGATACCACAAAATAAAATGTTAGTAAACTTGAAAATGTAGCAATAGAAACTTCCAAAATTAAATACCTGAAAATAAATTGATTAAAAAGTAAAAGAAAATGAACATCTGTGAACTGTGGGATAACTTCATGGGGCCCAATACATGTGTATTTGGAGTCCCTAAAAGGGCAGAGAGAAAGGAGATATAGAGATAGAAAATGTAATATTTAAGGAAATAATGATAAAAGGGATCACTCACTGGAAAAATATAACAATTCTAAATTTTTATTTGCTAAATAACATAGCTTCATAATACACCGAAACTTTCCATTAGCATAAAGGAGGACTACATAAATCCAAAATAATAGAGGAGTATTTAAAATGCATGTTTCCTATTACTGATAGAACAAATCATTAATATTTTAGCATAATTAACAAATGAGTCAATTGATATATGTATCAATTATATATGTATATATTGTTTTAAATTAATGTAATTTATTTTGGAACAATTTTAAATTTATAAAAAGTTGAGCACATATTACAGAGAATTCCCATAACCTCCCAAACTTTCTTCACACCCCCATAGTTTCTTCCATTACTAACATTTTCCCATTCGTGTGCTACATTTGCTATAATTAATAAAATAATATTGAGAGGTTATTATTAACAAAGCATTAAGGTTCATGCTTTGTGTTATATAGTTTCATGGGTTTTGACACAAGATGACAGAAAATTCTAATGCTAAAAAGTATGCCAGTAAAATAAATTGATCTATAACTAAAAACCTTTCTACAAAGAAAACACCCATCTCTACTTGTAAAACATTTCAAAAGTTGTAATGAACTTTATTGAGATATAATTTAATACAATAATAACTCTATGAACTTTATGTGTAAAATTCAGTGTTTGACAAATAAATAGTTATATATCCGTCATCACAATTATCTAGAAAAGAAGTTGCAAAACTTTTGTAAAAGGCAAAATAGTATATATTATAAGCTCTGGAGGCCATGAGGCAAAAATAGGGCAATTCTGTAGGTAATTATAAAAGAAAGATAAAAAACAATTAAAAATTTTTTGAATAGAGTTCAAATTATGATGGTTGAGTACAATATTTTTGTACTATGGGTCATTTAATGATAAGAATGGAAATCTTTCTGATGAACAGCTTTTCACCTAATGGTCTTTAAAATTATTGTTCTTATTTGTCAGGAATGGTTGTAAATATTTATGCAATAATACCAGACTCTCATGGAATTTTATGTATTTCACCTTTGACAGTATCTTCACATAGATTAGCACTGCCATATACTGATATCAGCCCATTAGCATATATTTTAATTGAGCATATTCATGACTCTTAAAGCACCTATAAAACTGCATTGGATCCTTCTCTTATATTTTCCTTTTATCATGTCATACATTGCAGGTGAATCATTTCCAAATGAGGAATAGGTGGAAGCTCTTCAACTACACAGTTAAATGGGTTTTAAATTATGAAAATTTCCTTTGTATTTGGATCAAAATATATACATACACACACACACACACACACACACACACACACTAGATTGAATTGAGAAAATGTATCTCTTCCAAATTAATGTGGCAATAAAGACATTGTTTCATATTTTAATATTTGATAGCATAGGACATTTATAAAATGGTTTGACATTACTTGGGATACAAATGAAATCAATTGTCATCAAAATGACTTTTCCCCAGTATATACTACTTTTGCATATAGGCATTGTTTTGTCTTGTAATTTTAGGTTGACCAATTAAGAGACATTATGAATTATGCAATAAAAACAATTTTTGCAAAGCCATTTTCCCGATTTTTTCTAAAAATTGTGATTTTTTTGAGTTTAGGGATTTTTTTGCTACCCATAGAATTTCTGTATGGTAAGGCATGTTAGCATGCCACAGAACTGATAACGCTTAATTCTAAGAGCAAATGAAGTTCACTTTTTACAGTACTGGTTCAATAACACACAATAGACTTAAATATTGTTGTTAAGGTTTTGCTGGTGAATAATATAATAAATTACCATATATTTTCAAAGACTTTGTAATTTTGTTCAAATAAACCTTTTTCTACTCCACACATATTTTTATCTGCATTTAGTGTAACGCATCTTAGCAGATTCCATCTCAGGTTGTACTAAACTGTGTTTTCTCAACTTTGAAACTTATCTCCCCTGTGCTTGTTCAAAGCAGACCATTGATAGATCATTTTTCAGCACTTCAAACTCAGCATTAGTTCATTGAATAAACAATAACTAAAAAGGATCTATAACAATTATTGGCTCATCAAGAGCCAAGAAAAACCATTCTAAATCATTTGTCTTGATTTTTGATGACATATAATCATTAGAAAAATCAATCATCAAATGTTCTAAAAAAATTGCATAGCACAAAATTACCAAATGTTGCAATTTTTAGTGTTAGGTGGGTCAACTAGTCGAAATAATATCAGTATAAATTATCATGTTCTAATGAATTCTTTAAAATCCCATAAAAAATTTACAGTAAAGGTCCCCATGTTGCAGCAAAACAAGATATTCAAAGTAGGTGAAGACAGGGGCACCTGGGTGGCTCAGTGGGTTAAACATCCTCATTCAGCTCAGGTCATGATATTGTGGTTCATGGGTTCAAGCCCCGCGTCTGGCTCTGTGCTGACAGCTCAGAGCCTAGAGCCTGCTTCTGATTCTGTGTCTCCTTCTCTCTCTCTGCCCCTCCCCTGCTCACACTCTTTCTTTCAAAAATAAATAAATAAACATTTAAAAAAACAAAAACAAAGTAGGTGAGGACAATTACTTCTGTCTCTCTTTTACCTTAAGCCCACAGAAAGTCTATTTCTCAGGCTGCAGGAATTTTTTTCTTTTAAAAAATGTTACCTACTGCTATTTTCTCTAATGTAATGCAATAAGTGGTGGTTAATCTTAATATTCACCAAAGGACTTAAGCCTATTAACTATGTAATTGAGCCAATATTAAGAATGTTCCCAGATAGTCAGTTTATAGCATAGTATACATTTATTTTAAATATCAAGATATAAAAGGACCTTCATTGCCTGTGTTAATGTAGTGTCAGTAAGGATGGAAAAAGAACACAGACCTATTTTTGTTATGTTTATTAGAAATATTTGATTAACAATTCACAGCAACAGATCTTAACAAGATTCAGCAATATTTTAAAGATAAAGTTCGTGGGGTGCCTGGGTGGCTCAGTCGGTTAAGCGTCCGACTTCAGCTCAGGTCACGATCTCGCGGTCCGCGAGTTTGAGCCCCGCGTCGGGCTCTGGGCTGCTGGCTCAGAGCCTGGAGCCTGCTTCTGATTCTGTGTCTCCCTCTCTCTCTGTCCCTCCCCCGTTCATGCTCTGTCTCCCTCTGTCTCAAAAATAAATAAACGTTAAAAAAAAAAAAAAGATAAAGTTCGTATTTCATTTGGTTAAAGGTGCATATTTAAACAATGACCATATTTTTGCTAAACGAATGAGTATACATTTCTTTAGCCAGCTCTTGCTTTCCATACAAGGTCATTTAATGCCATGAGGATTTAATCATATCAGGAACACTGTGTAATCCTATAGGTAAAAACGTGCATTGTACACATGCACACATACAAACACATGCTTTTTCAGTTTCTTACACTGAAGAGAAAAGAAGCCAGGACCAGGAAAATTGACAAACAAAATGAACAAAATATAATAGTTTAAAAATTACAACTGTCCCTCCTTGTCTATATATTTATATCAATATTCTGAGCCTAAAAAGTCTTTCTAATCTTAAAAATCATCATTATTTTCTAAATCTTTAATCTCCTGACCATTTTAACTGTTTCTTCTCAGGTATTAGAAGTATTAGAGAACTTCAATAATGACAGAGAGAAGAAATGTGACTTGAAACAGTATCAGGTTGTCACAAAAGGTAGCAGATGACACTATGCATAAAAGGAGAAAGGCATATTTCCTGATTTTCTTCACCAGTAGCATTTTTCCTTTTTTCCCCCCACCTACAGAGATCCTGTTTGTTTTTTTTTTTTTTTTTAATCTATAACACTTTCAGGGTAAATTTAAAAGTGCTTTACTGTCATTAAACTTAACATCCGTGAGAATTAAATCATTTTTCATTTTGCAGATGAGTAAAATGATCTGAGAAATTAATTTTCATCTCCAAACAAACTGCATGACTATTGGTATTCATAGGTATAATATCTGATACACTTTATTAAAAGTATGCATCTTAAAAAGTAACTTTAAATTTGTCATTTGTTTACCTGCTGAATGGATTCTAATGTAAAGGTTTCTTATATACACATTTATTAAGCAACTATATTAAGGAGGTCTTCATATATCTTTAAATTTTAATTTTTATGCATATGGTTATATCTAGAAGTTTTATTTTTCTATATAATTCGTGGACGGTGAAAACCAGCTCATAATTTATGTGGAGATTGGAAGAGAGACAAATATAATATGCCATGTTATTAAAATATATTAAAATCAAAACAACCAAAAAGGTACTATAGAAATTGAGCTTTTAGTGGATTATACCACTTAGCGTAAAGGAAGACATACATATACTTTTGAGAGAGGCAAGTTTTGAACCATAATACAAAGAAGGAAAAAATAAAACAAATTGAAAATGAAAACATTCTCTGTGACACTAAAACTTAAGACTACTTTGAAACTCTTTTTTCTGGCTCTGTAAATCACCATTTGTTGCCCTCTAAAAATCTTGATTTCACAACTGGTGAAAAATACTATAGATTAACTTTGATTATGATTCTATCAATCAAGCAATATGTTATTCATGTGATTCAGGTACAAGAATATTCTGTGCTCAGAAAAAGAAAGAGAGGCTAACCTAACTTGGACAGGACAGTTTTAAATGAAAAGATACAAAATTTTACTTGTATTTACAACTTTATTTATTAGTTTGTTGATTTGTTGTTATTTCCTATTGAGCAGGAATGTAGACTCCAGAAAAATATATTATCTGCTGAAGAAAATAAATCTACATATCTTTGTTGATCTGAATAGCACAGATGTTGAATCCCAAGTAAAATAATTTTAAAAATCCTAGGGAAAATAGCATAGGCAATACATGATAGGATTTGATACTAGAAGAAATTCTAGAAGAGCATGATCCTGAATTCCTTTATCACACAGAATTCACTTCAAGTGGCTTTCAAAGAATGCGGTTAGCTGGTAGTTAGATGATAGAAGGCATTTTGGTTGAATGACATAGCAGGAGCAAAACCTTTGATTGAAGTAATTGACAAAAGTTTGAGAACACCAGAATCTTGTCTTTGTAAATAAATGGTGATGGTCTGATCACAACTTCTAGGCAAGGTGATTCTAACACTGAGAATCGTATTTCTTAAATGACATTTCATATAGAAAAGATTTGTTTTTCTTCTACCTGCTTTGACATTGTAATTCTTTGTGGCTAAATTTACCTAAAATTCCTTTCACATACTGTAAAAGATAAGTCTATATTCTCAAATCTATAGTCTCTGTATGGAATGGAGGGTGTCGTCATCAACCTGACAAATAGGAAGCATGCTTAAAACTTGTTTTTATTTCTCTAACTTATTTCTGCTTAGAGTTTAAGTAATTTATTTTTCTTGTTTATTGTTCTTTTACCCATATTTTGTTGCAATTTTTAAATGATCTGTTATGATTGATCATTTCCCAAGAGCAATCCTGAAATGGCTTACTTGTTTATAAACCAAAAATGAATTTTAAGAGGTGAAAAAAACTTTTGTTATCAATGCTGTAAGAAGACTTTATAGCATCTCTACAGTTTTAGAAAGTTCATTTGTGCCAGCAAGGTATTTTATTGAAAATGAAAATTTCAAGTGCAAATAATATCTCAACAAGCTTGACATTCTATAACTGAGATTGTTGGCAGTGAAACAAAGTGGTTAATTTAATTAATGCTTAATATAAATCAAACTGACAGGTACTGGATTCTAGTTTTGTCAACGGAAACTCTGTGATTTTGAGCAATTCTTTAACTACTCTGGGCTTTTTCCTGAGCCTTAATGAGGGGATTAATACTTTTTCTCTAGGTTGTGGACAAGGTTAAGAATTTCCTAACACACTCCTAAATTATATGCGAAAGATTACGGTAGCTACATTTTGGTATTCTAGAGCATTCCATAACATGAAAGCATGAAAGAAGACTTAAGGAAATGTACTGGTAATGCAGAATTTTCCTGGGATAAAGACTTGTTGTTGGGGCAGAGAGTAAAGTTGTTGCTTAACTCTCCCTATTATAATGTCTCATAATTTTAGCTTTGCACTTGAAAAACACCTTGTAATTAATCCATTTAAATTGTAACCTTGTGGGGTCCTTGGGTGGCTCAGTCGGTTAAGCATCCTACTTTGGCTTAGGTCATGACCTCACGGTTCCTGGGTTCAGGCCTTGCATTGGGCTCTGTGCTGACAGCTCAGAGCTTGGAGCCTACTTTGGATTCTGTGTTTCCCTCTCTCTCTGTTCTTCCCCTGCTCACACTCTGTCTCTATCTCTCAAAAATACATACATACATACATGCATACATAATTGTAATCTCTTTAGGGATTAGAGTGGAACAAGAATGCATAGAAAAAAATTTCAGAAAAGAGAGGTACTTCTGTACCATTTTTACTTTTTCAACTTTAGAAATTTGCCCAGGCCAGATCAGACAGTAGGAACCTGGAGAGTGAGTAAATGATGTGGCACTGCAAGACACAGTGCAAGTCCAAAAATTTTACAGTCAGACAGAAGTGTCTTTGTGATGTACGCAATGTTCCTAACACCTAAAAGGCACTAAGCCCTTGAAAATCTCATATTACACAGAAATGAAGGCTTTATCAAAGCCAAAGTTAATGGAAAGAAATATCAAAGTATGGGTACTGATATTTCCTATAAGCCATGTGTTTAGATGCCAATATAGGTGAGATATTAATTTAGATAATGATATTCACTTATTAGACAAATCCTAAAATAGCCTCAGTTATACACACTACTGTATCTAGTCACAACTCTCATTTAATAAAAGACTTTTAAGAAATTATAAAGTAACAATCCACTTATGTATAATCCACGTATGTATTATTTTTATTTATTTCAAGTTTATTTATTAATTTTGAGTGCAAGCAGGGGAGGGGCATAGAGAAAGGAAGAGAGAGAGAATCCCAAGCAGGCTCTACATTGGCAGCGTGGGACTTGATATCATGAAGGGGCTTGATCTCACAGTGAGGTCATGACCTGAGCCAAAATCAAGAGTTGGACATTTAACCAACTGAGCCAGCCAGGCATCCCCACTTATATGTATTATTTTAAAAATGTTCATTTATGGAGCACCTAAGTGGCTCACTCGGTTAAGCATCCATCTGACGCTTGATTTTGGCTCAGGTCGTGATCTCACGGTTCATGAGATCAAGCCCCTTGTTGGGCTCTGTGCTGCTGGTACAGAGCCTGCTTGGATTCTCTCTCTACCTCTCTCTGCCCCTGTCCTGCTCATACATGTGCACAGATGCTGTCTCTGTCTCTCTCAAAATAAATAAGTAAACTTAAAAAAATTAATAAAAAGTTGTTCAGTTTTATTTTAGTTATGTAAGATAATATTATTTAATGAAATTTATATAATTTCATTAGATTATTATTTGATATATTATTTAATGAAATATATTTAATTTATACTTACATAAATTTATATAATTTTATTATATTATTATTTGATATATTATTTAATGAATTTTATATAATTATATATAAAAGCTATGTAGCCACATAGTTATAAGGTATGTATGCATGTATGTATGTATGTATTTTTACCTTTGTCTTCTTATATACCCCTCTTGCCAGGAATTTGAATATAATAAAGGCTGACATTTGCTCATTCATTTCTGTTTTGTTTTTGGTAAATATTCAGGATACCCAGCAGCAGCAGGTAGGCTTTCTGCATATGCTTAACTGGGTGGTAAGCATACATATGCTCACTCTGTGAGCATTATGCATAAAAGGGCTTTTAATCTAATGAATAACATACCAGTTCACTACTGAGCCAAAGTTTAGATATTGCTTAATTTCAAATGATTAACCAGTTGAGTGCTACCTTGAAGCCTGTGATGATTTGAGAAATTTATTTTGTGACTACCACCTAAAACAAATACAAAACTAAAAGTTGAAAAAAATAGGTAAAGTGGAAGTCTGTATTTTATAAGAGAACTAGATTAAAAACTTGGAGAACTGGGTTGAAATTTTGATTCTTATACTTACAAGCTAGTCAACTTAGGACAAATTCATTAGTTTTGCCCCGTGAGCTTCATGTTCTATTAAAATCGAATTAGCAATACTTGTTGTCATTTAATGAGAGTTGTGAGAACAAATTAAAATAATGTCTATAAAAGTGTATTTTATAATAGAGAATGCATTACAAACATGGATATTAAAATTATCATAAATTTAAAACAAGATATAATTATTTCATGATATTCTGGGTTGATTTTTTTCTGAGTCTTTCATGCACGTAAGGGAAAGAAGAAATCAACTGTACTGCTGATATTTTTACTCCAAAAGTGCAAAAATAGATAGAATGAGACTTGAAGTCTTAGGGAGTAAGAAACAGTACATTTCATGACTCTCCAGAATTATAGGTAATGCTACTCTGAAACTTGATGATGGATCCATGAGTTTTGAAATGTAATGTCCTGTTAGTCTCAAAGTGGAATGAAAGCCTGTAAAATGGCACTCTTGCCTTCTGCTATTTTTTACTAGTTAAGTGTATAATAAATATAATGCTCATCTCAGGATGAGGAAGCAACTAAGAGTCCCAAATTATGGTGATTATCATGTTTCAGTCCCCCAAAGAAGTCATGGCATGTGTGATTTGCACTTGTTACTTTTATTCATTAATGTATGCTAGGTTCGAGATAAAACACAGAAGGAAGTATGGATTCTGCTCACAAAACATATAACTAATACAAAACAGAAAGTTGGCTCATTAAAATGATAAATATATAAGAAATTCTATGGTGAATATAGTGCAGAATTGATCCTTTACCAGTCTAAAATGCTGAATTCCTGAGAGATTCATATTAACTGGCACAGATAATAGTGTCTTTTTTATGTTTATTTATTTTTGAGAGACAAGGAGCAGGGGAGCAGGGGAGGGGCAGAGAGAGAGGGAGACACAGACTCTGAAGCAGGCTCAAGGTTTTGAGCTGTCAGCACAGAGCTGGACGCTGGCTCGAACTCACAAACCGTGAGATCATGATCTCAGCTGCCGCTTAACTGACTGAACCATCCAGGTGCCCCATAATAGTGTCTTTACATCTTTAAGTTGTTTAGTGCAGATTTTACTTACTTAACAAATGCAGATGAATTATCCTAGATGGCAGTCAAAATCATATCAAACTCTGGGCTGTGTTTCAGTATTGATGAATTTGAAACATTATTTTCTTGATATGTTGGCTTTCTTATGCCCAGTCACCAACACATCAGTAACATTAGCAGAAAAATCACATAAATAATGTTTTTTATAATTTTTAAATGTTTATTTAGTTTTTTTTAATGTTTATTTATTTTTGAGAGACAGAGCTTGAGTGGGGGAGGGGCAGAGGGAGAAGAGACACAATTTGAAGCAGGCTCCAGGCTCTGAGCTGAAATTTACAACACAATTCATTCCAATGACAGGTCAAATGTATTGCTGTTTATTTGTGTTTTTTTTTTTTAAGTTGCTTTTACAATTGTCTTGCCTGTAATATAGCTTGAATAGGAAATTATCTAATCATTTAATGTAGTTTATGAAGACATTTCTTTTGGTAGTGTTATTTACCACAAAAGAGTTCATATTGTCCTGTTGTCAGAAAATATATATTTGAATAAAATGGAACTTAGAATTTAGAAAAAGAAGAACTACTCATTTCCAAACACTGTGTGAATGGCAATGGAAACATGGTTCTTTGAGCTTTTTCTCTATGCATCAAACATTGAAAAAAAGATGAAAAGGTAGATTAACTCCTACCAATTTATTTTTTATTATTACTATTTTTTAATGTTTATTTATTTTTGAGAGAGAGAGAGACAGACAGACAGATGGGGCATGAGTGGAGAAGAGGCAGAGAGAGAGGAAGAAACAGAATACGAAACAGGCTCCAGGCTTTGAGCTGTCAACACAGAGCCCAATGCAGGGCTGTAACCCACTGACTACGAGACCATGACCTGAGCCGAAGTCAGACGCTCAACCTTCCGAGCCACCCAGGTGCCCCAACTCAACTCCTACCAATTCCTTAAAAAAGTTTCACGGTTAGAGAGTGGTTGGCTACTATCAGCATGGACCATTTGAGCTTCATCTTTCTCCACTTCCTCATATGTCTTCTATGCACCATTTAAATTGGGTTTCTTGCAGTTTACAAAAGACATACTCTCTCCAACTTTCAACTCTTTGAATATGCCATTCTGTCTATATGAAACTCAATACTGAAGTCTATATACCACAAGCTGAAGACATGAGACTGTACAACCATTTCATCATGATTTGTTTAACAATTGTTAAACTGTTAGTATCTGTTTAACCAAATGCTAAACAGTATATGTGTGTGAGTCAGGATTCTTCAGAGAAACAAAACCAATAGGATATGTGTGTGTGTGCGCGCGCATACATATGTATATGTGTATATATATGTGTGTGTCGCGAGAAGGAGAGAGAGAGAGAAAGAGAGATTGATTACAAGGAATGGGATTTCACAGTTATGGAGACTAGCAAGTCTCAAAATCTGCAGAGTGAGATGGCAAGGTGGAGACCCAGGAGAGCCAATGGTGTAGTTCCAGTCTAAAGGCTGGCATCCCCCAGAAAAGGTGATATTTCAGTTGAAGTCTAAAGGCCGGAAAAAAAGTGGATATTCTCATACCATCAGGCAGGAAGAATTGTCTCTTACTTGGAGGAGGGTTAACCTTTTCTAATCAGGCCTTCTACCGATTCAGTGAAGCCTCCCACAATAAAGAGGGTAATCTCCTTTACTCAGTCTGCCTATTTAAATATTAAACTCTTCCAAAAACACCCTCACATAAATATTCAGAAAAACATTTGACCAAATATCTGAGAGCCCCATGGCCCAGTAAGGTTGATATATAAAATTAACCATCACCGTATGCTTAGATAGCAAGTGAATTCTGCGTGAAGTTCTTTTTTGTCCATTCTGAACACTGTGAGTAAATGCACATGGGATAAAGTAATTACCCAATAAATGCTGAATGAGTTATGGAGGGACCAAATGAATGGATGAACTAATGGATGGAGCAACAAATTCACTCAAATGATACACCAAAGAGGAACATGTAATTCAAACTTCAACTGGTGGGTCTGTCACAACTATCTTTTCATAGTAACTCAGGCTCTTCATATTAGATAAAATTACATAAGGGAATCTCATGTATATAGATACAATAACAATAATTGGAGGAGAATAGAGGATATAAACTAAGTTTACACCTTATATTTTATTACTAACAGAAAATGTGTTCACCAGCATTAGGATTTATAATTTTAGGGACAAAGGTTTATGCCATGTTTTAAAGGAAAAATAATTGTTCTTAAGTTTTATCAACCGCCCGAAGATCATAGTATAATCACAGACTATCTCTTCATATGAAATTATTCTTGATACTGTTCATTTATATTACCGCTTTCTACTGAAGTAACATATTTTAAACACATTTTGAAAATACTCCTGATTCAATGCGAGGTACCATCTCTGCTAAAAACAACTTTCTACCTGAATAATGATCCAGAGAATGGTAGTGTGAAAGATGAATATCATTTGAGGAAATATTTATAATTAATAACAGTATGTACTATTACCCAATTAAAAGAATCCCTTGTAAACCATTCAGTCATTACAATTCTTCACAGTTTCCTTTTCTTTTTTTTTTTTTTTTAATTTTTTTTTCAACGTTTTTTATTTATTTTTTTGGGACAGAGAGAGACAGAGCATGAACGGGGGAGGGGCAGAGAGAGAGGGAGACACAGAATCGGAAACAGGCTCCAGGCTCCGAGCCATCAGCCCAGAGCCTGACGCGGGGCTCGAACTCACGGACCGCGAGATCGTGACCTGGCTGAAGTCGGACGCTCAACCGACTGCGCCACCCAGGCGCCCCACAGTTTCCTTTTCATAAATAGTTTCAGCTGATCTTAATATCTCTAGAATATTATTTATATTGCAATATATAAAACTCATTGAATTGAAAGTTAATTGAAGTCAATGAACTGGTATTATAAAAAATGACTTCACTCTAACTTTATTGAACATGATTGCTTTCATATTCAATACCACCATTGTTCACTTCATTTGTTATAAGTTCAAGGTTCACAGTTATGAACAGTTATGTCATTTTAGATGCTATTTTTTTGTTTTGTTGTTCTCTGTTGTTAAGAATGACTAAACTGTGTTATTAAAAGTGCATATAACTGATTTGAAAAAGCAATATTGGGACACCTGGGTGGCTCAGTCAGCTGTGCTGACAGCTCGGAGCCTGGAGCCCACTTCAGATTCTGTGTCTGCCTTTCTTCTCTGCCCCTCCCCTACTCACACTCCATCTCTCTCTCAAAATATAAATAAACATTTGGGGCTCACGGGTGGTTTAGTTGGTTAAGCATCTGACTTCGGCTCAGGTCATGATCTCATGGCTTATGAGTTCGAGCCCCATGTCCAGCTCTGTGCTGACAGCTCAGAACCTGGAGCCTGCTTCAGATTCTGTCTCCCTCTCCCTCGGCCCCTCCCCAACTCATGCTCTGTCTCTCTCTCTCTCTCTCTCTCTCTCTCTCTCTCTCTCTCAAAAATAAATATTGAAAAAAATTAAAAATAACTAAATAAACATTAAATTTTTTTAAAAAAGAAGAAGCATATTTATGTGATTTTTCTGCTAACGTTACTGATGTGCTGGTAATTGAGCATAAAAAAGCTAACATATCAAGAAAATAATGTATCAAATTCATCACTACCAAAACACAGCCCAGAGTTTGATATGATTTTGACTGCCATCTAGGGTAATTCATCTGCATTTGTTAAGTAAGTAAAATTTGCAGTAAACAATTTTTTCCCATAAATGGAAAGATTAATTGCAGTGTTAACCAAATCTCTTTCATATACAGGATGACTCATTTTTTCTTTTGTTAAGAGTGCATTAATCATTACAGATAAGGCTTGTGCTAGAGTCTAATTAGTAACTAGTTAATGCTTATAATGTGTTTTCTTCAGAGTCATGCTGCTTAATTTTCTGCCTTGATCCTACCATGTGTATATCTCATTGTAAAAACGTAAATGGGGTGAACTAGATAAAAATAAAGGAAGCTGGCAACAAAAGTTAGCTATTAATATCAATGTTCAGCTAATGAAATATCACAAACCTGTACTCTTTGTGTGTATCATAGAAGTCTGCCACACTAACTGGAAATAATTCACCTTTTCAACAGAAAGAAGGTTAAGGATAATACTTTGAATTCTATAAGGAACATTTTTAGTAGTGTAATTCCAACCCACTGATTACAGATGTAAAGACACTATTATAGGAGTTCAATGGGGAAAAGCTGAGAGTGTCCCCCTAAAGTCAGGAACACAACAGGATGTCCACACTCACTACTGTTGCTCAACATAGTGTTGGAAGGCCTACCCTCAGCAATCAGACAACAAAATGAAATTTAGTTTCAATATGAGCTTCTATTTTTTCTTTTATATGGGTTTCATAAATGTTAGGGTTCTGATTCCCTAGAGAAAAAAATAATTGTGGAATCTGAGCTACCCTGTATTAATTGTTTCATGTCTGATTTATTATTAAATTATTGAATGGGTGTGCCGGAAGTTCTACATAGCATTAGGCTCAGGCAACCACTGAAACCACAAATGAGTAATGTAATTTATGACTCATTTTTCAGTGGATCTGCTCTTGTCACTTTCCATTTGTTTTTCACCCTATTTCATAAGAAGTTCCCCATTCACTGACTAGTTTATAAACAGTTTTCTTACTATATGATCTCTCTCTCTCTCTCTCTCTCTCTCTCTCTCTCTCTCTCACTCACTCTCACTCTCTCTGTCTCTTTCTCTCACTGCGGCTGTGGCTGTAGCTATGGGAATGGGACTCATGCAGCATTACAGCCCCACTATGAAAGATACTGGGAAAGTAAAATTCTCCTGTCATTTGTACAGATCAAGAGGCCAAGAGGGGATACCTCATGATCTATTTTTCCTGGTTGGGGATACCTGCCAGAGTTAATGTTCTACACTAATGGATTGTGGCTAATAGATTAGGCCACATATCTGAGAACTTGGAATAATTGAGACAGTACTATTGATGACAAGGACGTTTGGGAAAAATGGTATGTGGCTGGAAAACTTTTCATTAAAGGCTCATATAGAGAATATATACATTTTCCCAAGTGAATGATCATCAAAATGATTTGACAAAATGATTTACCCATTAGTTATTAATGAGAATTTTCTCCAGATACCACACTGCTTGCTAAATGGGCCAGTGAACAAATTGGGTGTAGCAAGAATGGAAGCAATACATGGGCTCATTAATATGTTTTTTTTTCCTTCATCAAGGCCAGATGGCATTTATGATAAATTGATGCTCACTAAGAGCTAGTTTTCAGTAATCCAGAGCTTTTCAAAGTGTGCCATAGCTTGGAGGGTTCAACCTGACTGATTTATATTTAATATCTTCCACCATGGAAGGAGCTGACTTTGCCTATATTAGAATATGGATTTGTTATGGAGGTAGAGTTTCCTTTTTTGTCTACCATTCTGCCACCAATTATATCTTTAATTAATTTTCATTCATTTATGTCTCACTGAATATATCTTTGATCAATAAACTATTATTAAAGCAAGAAAAGAAAGAAAACGAGCTTATCCTTATAAGAATATCAGTTTACCATATTTCTCATAACTCAAAAACAGTTGGCCTTAAAGAATAGTGGAATATTCTATAGAATACTCAGTTAAGATGCTGTAAAGGGGACAATACCTTTGGGTTTGGAATATGGTATAGGCTCTGACCAAAAGATCAATATGTAGTACTATTTCTCTGAGAATTAGAAATATGGACCTACCAAGAGACCAAGGATTAAAAGCTAAAGTGACAGCTTCCAATCAGAATTCCTGACCAACTTTCCAATTATTGATTTCCTTACATTCACCAAACAGATTTCCACTATTTTAGAGGTCTTAAAGTAATAGAAGGGAAAAAAAAACCCTCCATCAAAGGATTCTAAACATGTCTCCTTTGAATTTATAACTGTGACTACTAAATGGCCAGATTAGTGAGAGTTTAATAGGTAAACATAATCAACAGGATAGATAGACAACAGATAGATTTATTATAGGAATTGATTCATGCAATTATGGAGGTCAAGAAATGCTACAGTCTGCCAGCTGGAGAATTAGGAAAACCAGTATTATAATTCAGTTCAAATCCAAAGGCTTGAGAACCAGGGGAGTTGATGGTGTAAATCCCAATGTGAGGCCAAAGGCCAAGAACCAGGAGCTTCGATGTCCAAGACCAAGAAAAAATAGAAGTCAAGAAAAGAGAGAATTTGCCCTTACTTCACCTTTTGTTCTATCTAAGCCCTTAAAGGACTGGATAGTGCCCATACACATTGATGAGGGCAGATCTGTTTTTTCTCTACTTAGTATACTCATTCAACTGCTAATCTCTTCCAGAAACACTCTTCATAGGCACACCCAGAAGCAATGCTCGACCAGACATCTGGGAATCCTTAGGCCTGTCAAATTGATACATAAAATTAACCATTAAAATGGCTATTTGGGGCTTTCCATGTCATTGAGGAAAGACAGGAAAAGAGATATTTATCATGTTGTCTGGAATTATTGTTCCTGCTTAACAAATAGTAATACTTTTGCTGTTACAAGATACAAGTATGAAAGATATAAGGCACCTCCAGGAACTATGGTCGGTGGGTAAGGTCAAAATATGGTAACAGCTTTACAATATGGCTTTACAATATAATAGCATTAAGAGAGGTTTGTAATCTTTAGGGAAGTTTAGACATCAAATCAATTAAATAGCCCTGCTAATTGAGGTGCTAACTGAAAGCAAAGGGTGTATAAACCAGAAATCAAGAACAGTTACTGTAAATAGTAACTTTGGCCTTGTGAATAGTTGAATGAATGAAAGTCATAAAAATACCCCATGAATTACTTATATAAGCTTATTTTTCCCAACATAGTGTTCCACTTTTATTTATACAGTATATACTGGTTGGGGTATTTAAAAAATATTTTCATTTTTTTAAAATACAAGTTAGTTAACCTGTAGTATAATAATGGCATTAGAAATAGAGTTTAATGATTCATCACTTACATATAACGCCCAGTGCTCATCCCAGCAAGTGCCCTCCTTAATGCCCATCACCTACTTAAGCCATCTCCCCCACCCAACACTCCACCAGCAATCCTCAGATTGTTGTCTGTATTTAAGAGTCTCTTATGTTTGCCTCCCTCTTTCTTTTTATCTTATTTTTCCTTCCCTTCCCCTATGTTTATCTGTTTTGTTCCTTTAATTCCATATCTGAGTGAAATCATATATTTTTCTTTCTCTGACTGACTTATTTTGCTTAGCATAATACTTATTAGTTCCATCCACGTTATTCCAAATGACAAGATTTCATTCTTTTTGATCAACGAATAATATTCCATTGTGTGTATATGTATCTTACCTCTTTGGTTTAATTTATTAGTATTTTGTGGTTTTCAGTGCAATTGTAAATGGGATCAATTCCTTGATTTTTCTTTCTGCTGCTTCATTATTGGCATATAGAAATGTCACAGATTTCTGGACATTGATTTTATATCCTGTGACTTTGCTGAATTCATGCATCAGTTCTAGCAGATTTTTGGTACAGTCTTTCAGGATTTCTACGTAGACTATCATGTCGTCTGTGAAGAGAGAAAGTTTGCTTCTTCCTTGCCAATTTGAATGCCTCTTTATTTTGTTTTGTTGTCTGATTGCTGAGGATAGGATTTCCAACACTATGTTGAGCAACAGTGGTGAGTGTGGACATCACTGTTGTGTGCCTTACCTTAGGGGGAGTGCTCTCAGTTTTTCCCCACTGAGGATGATATTAGCTGTGGGTCTTTTGTAATGGCCTTTATGATGTTGAGGTATGTTCCTTCTGTCCCTACTTTTTTGAGGGTTTTTATTAAGAAAGGATGCTGTATTTTGTCAGATGCTTTTTCTGTATCTATTGAGAGGATCATGTGGTTCTTACCCTTTCTTTTATTAATATGATGTATCACCCTGATTGATTTGTGGATATTGAACCAGCCGCGGCTCAGGAATAAATCCCACTTGATCATTGTGAGCAATTATTTTAATGTATTGTTGGATTTGGTTTGCTAGTATCTTGTTGAGAATTTTTGCATCCATGTTTATCAGGGAAATTTGTTTGTAGTTCTCCTTTTTTAGTGGGGTCTTTGTCTAGTTTCGGGTTGGGGTGTTAGTAAATAAACAGTTTACAGATTATTAAGGTATATCTGTGAATACATTAGAGAGGAAAGGCCATTAATTAACATTTTTAAACTTGTAGCTATATTCAATAATTGATGAAACTGGGAATCTTGCCTTTGGGGAGGGATGGATATATTTTACTTGTATGTATGCAGTTGTAATATATTATGTTCAGGGGTCTTGTTATTGTTGTTTTGATATTGTTAGTCAAGGGTGGGAATTGTGGTAAACATCTATTTTGATGACCGTATAATCTGGGAAGACTGTAATTGCCTCCATATCTTGGTCATTCTACATTTTACTTGTTCACATTTTACTTGCCTTTCCAATATAGAATCCCACTTCTCTATACTCAAAAAAAAATCATTTTCCTATACTAAGGCTCATATATGAAATTTAGTTTCCACCATTTATATGCATCCAAAGGAGATTTTGATTAGTTTCATGGCAAAAGAGATAGAAGACTGTGTGTATCTTGTGCTAGAGCCAATTTTAACAAAGATCTGATATTGTCAGAATGGGATGGCTCCCGATTTGTACTTCTGATCATAGCAGAGCTAATAGCTCTTTTAATTAGCCACTTCTATCGTGTGAAGTGGAAAATCACTTCTAGAATCTCAGTCTAGAATTTGTTTTCTTAGAATGAAAAAGTCTGTGAAATATTTCCAATTTCAACTTCTTTCTGCTAGAGTGGTGTTTTTTGTTTTTGTTGTTGCTGTTGATGATTTGTAAGAAGAATTCTGACCAATTATGGTCATATATGTCAGTTTCAAGTTTGGTTTTATTTTTGAAAAATCCCAGAGAATAATTTTATGTAAAATTAGTATCTTGTGGGGCACCTGGGTGGCTCAGTCGGTTAGCATCTGACTTTGGCTCAGGTCTTGATCTCACAGTTTGTGAATTTGAGCCCCGTATCAGGCTCTGTGCTTGACAGCTCAGAGCCTGGAGCCTGTTTGGGATTCTGTGTCTCCTTCTCTCTCTGCCCCTCCCCCACTCGTGCTCTGTCTCTCTCTGCCTCTCAAAAATAAAGAAAATTAATAAAAAAATTAGTATCTTAAAATTAAAGTAAGCCTAAGATACAGGCCCTCTAGGAAAATAATACAGCTAGGAAATTTAACCTGTAAAATGAAACGTGAAATTTGTTTTACCATTTCTGTTAGTGAAGATTCATGAATATGCTGGAATTCTCACCTTCATTTGGTGGTCAGGTAGGATGTTAGAAGACTTTATAGAGCAATTTGGACTTTAACAGGTTAGAAACCTTAGGAGCATAACAAAGATGGTTTCAATAAGGACCAGATGAAATCCTTATTACTCCATGACATAGTGTCATCATTAGTAGCAGGTTGCAGAAGTCTGAATGATAGGAAAATAGGAGTACTCAGTTGGGATTGCATTCATGTCTCTTGTTCTTTGTAGCCTTTTCTATGCAGCAATATTAAAGGGCACAGAATGCTTTTTACCGTGACACTTAGTACTATTTCTCTACACCATTATCATTGGAGCTCCCCATATTAATGGCAGATTATGATATTGGCCTACCTAACAGTTTAGATGATTTTTATGGTGACATTATAATGTCAAAGGGAAGCAAGTTTATGTTAGATTACCACAATTTTTCCCCAGATGATCCTTGGTACATTACTCAATGTGGTGGGAGTTGGAAATTGAAGGAGGATTTTCTTTTCCCCAGTGGAATATGCTAGGTGGTATCTATACTTCGAAGAGGTTAGTGTATAAAGAGAACCCATTTATAGTCTTATGCTTAATTTTATCAAATTTTGCTAAAATTATAGGGATGATAAATCTATAGAAACATAACAGAGAATAATTAGAAGGGATGTCCAACCGATAAGGTAAACTGGAATTGAAACCCAGGATTACAACACTTAAGGGGGTATCGCCTGGGGTGGTGACTGAAAACACAGAGATACCGGGATCCCTGTGGGCCTGGAGCATCAGTTAGCAACTGCCCGGCTAATTCATTGTGTGTATGAGTGAGTAGAACTGAGAGACTCTTTAATTCTCAGGCAGGTATCTCTGGCTTTAGAAGCGGTAAGAGAAACACTATCTGCACGCTTTTAGATGCAGTATGGAGCAATACAAATAGCAATAGTAAAAAAAAAAATAATCTTCACTTACTCATTTTGAGAAAAAAGGTATAGGTGAAAGGATTTAACTGTCAGCAATCCTGATCTAAAATGTGTGCATTTAAACTTTCTTTTAGGCAGTTATAAAACTACAGGGTGAAAATAATGTTAAAGGGGGTTCAGAAAAGTACTGTCTTAGGCTATTGACTTAGGGTAAGAGATTCCAAGTTGCAAAATAAAAGTACAAAATTGAAGCATGAAATTTTCAGTAAAGTGTACAATAAGCAATCCACTGCTTTGTAAACCATTTCTGGCATGAGGAAAATACAGTAGCCCCCTTTATCTGAAGGAGATACATTCCAGGACCCCCAGTGGATGCCTGAAACCATGGATAGTATTGAACCCTGTATATATTGGTTTTTCCCACCTTTACATATATACGTATGAAAAAGTTTAATTTATAAATTAGGCAGTACTAATTTATAAATAAAACAGGACAATTACAACATACTCTAATAAAAGTTATTTGAAAGATGTCCTCTTTCTATTAAATAATCTCACTGCTGTATCCACCCTTCTTGTGAATATGTGAGAGGCCTATGTGATGAGGTGAAGTGAGGTGAATGACATAGGCATTGTGACACTGCGTTAGGCTACTACTGACCTTCTGATCAGGAGTCTGCGAGGACCAGCTGCTTATGTAGGTGGTTGACTACAGGGAACTGAAACCTGGAAAGGAAAACTGGGCAGTAAGTGCTACTGTGTATCTAATAATGTAATGTGCACGTGTGCATTTTAAGAAATAAAGTAGAATTGAAGCCTCCAGTTTATTCCTTCCAGATCATCTTCAGTGTCCCTACTTATAGGTAACCTTTACTCTGCATTTGGCATTTAAATTCTCATGCAAATTGTTATGTTTTATCTTCTATGGAATTATTTCCAAAGAGCATGTAATTTATTTTGCATGTATTAAAATTATATTAGAGATATTATACTTTATGATCATGTAGAACTTTTAGAAGTATTTTTAAAATAAATTATCCATGTTATTACAAGAGTCTCTTGTTCCTTCATTTTAATGACTATAAATCGATGTGCTGTGTGAATAATACAACTTCTTGATTTATTCTCCTGACTGGAAATTCAGATTGTTTTCAGTTTGTCAATATTACAAACAATGTTATAATGAACATTCTTGTACACGTCTCTCTGGGCACATGAGGCTACTTCTCAGGGAAATGTAATTGCAGAGTTATATGTGCATCTTCCACTTCACTAGAGAGTGTGAAATTCCTCTCTAGAGGGACTGGGACAATTTACAAATCTGCTAGCAGTGAATGGGAGTTCCCTTTGCCCCTCACCTTACCATCAATTATTCCTATTTTTTTTCATTTTTGGCAATGTAATGAGTGTGAAATTGTAGGTAATTGTTGTTTTAATTTGCATTTTTCCAATCACTAATGAGTTTGAGCATTTGTATATGATTACTGGCTTTGTAAGTCTCCTCTTATGTGATTTGCCTTAGTTTATTGTGAGCTCAGCCAGATATTTTAATGACTATTTGTTTTATTTTATTCAAAATTTTAAAATGTTTTGCAACAGAAAATTTTCAGTATTCTGCTTGAAACATTGCTTAGAAATACTAATGCCTGGTTCTCCCCTTCAGACATTCTAATTTAGTTGTTATATGGTCAATCCTAGATTGCTAACGTTCCAGAATAAACAAATCCACCAATGTCATTTTTTATTTTTCCTTTTTTTTAAGTTTATTTATTTTGAAATAGGGAGAGACAGAGAGAGAGAGAGTGTGTGTGTGAGAGAGAGAGAATGGGGGAAGGGCAGAGAGAGAGGAAGAGAAAGAATCCCAAGCAGGCTCCATGACCAGTGTGAGCCTGGCCAGGCTTGATCCCATGCCCATCAGATCATGACCTGAGCTGAAATCAAGAGTCAGATGCTTAACCAACTGAGCCACCCTGGTGCCCGTTTTGGTGTCATTTTTCACCCTAACCAGTAGGGATTGGGTAGGAGAAAAATAAGTAGAAATCAAATGAAGTTGAAATACTTTGTTTTATTTTATTTGATAAAATTTCCTGTCACCTTTGGGTAGATAAAGGATTTACCACAATAATACCAAGGGACAATTGTTTTGTTTTCTGCCTAATATAGAAGAAATGTTTAGGGAAAGAGAGAGGGATGAGCTGTCCAAGCAATTATTGTTAAGAATATTGAATATTAGGGTTGGGCAATTACATGAACAGACTTTAGTCTAAAATTTAGATCTTCTCTGGGAAAACTACTTTTGAGAAATGGAATGTTTCTTCACCCAATCTGGCAGATAGAGTAGACGTAAACTGGCACTGCTGTCTGGCAGTACTGGGCAGACATGCCCAAATCCCAAGTCTCCAGAAAAGTTCTGAAGAGGAATAAAAATCCACGTGAGAATGACGAAGGATCTTCTTGGAAGACCTATGGGACCCTCATCACTGCACACCCGTACTTTCACCCTCCCAGTTTGTGTCCATGGCAGCAGGCCCCTTCCTTGGCTTTGGGGAGGTTATTCAAACTCTGTTCATACTGAGACTGTTGCTATGTAATACTTCCTTGGTGTAGAAATGATGTTTAATAAATTGTAGCCATTGTTAATTTTAAAGGAATTCACATGCTTTGCCTATGTCAAGATGAAATACCACACACCTGGTGTTAGAGTGAATAGGACTGGCTTTTAGAACAAACTAAAATAAATAGCTGTCACTAGTCTGCATAAGTAACACTAGTCCAGTAGAGCAGAAGAAGCTGGCTTGTGGAGACCTGGCTACTCACACCCATTGACACCAGGGAGGAGGTTAGCTTCTTGCTGTTTTGTTCATTTTTTTTTCTCTTTGTTATTTTAGAAATTGTAGATTTGTTTTACTTTCTTATCTCATAACATTAAGTGTTCCATAAGAACTTTTAAAAAATGAAAATTCTGGTCTGTGTGTTTTTATATCATTCATTGCTGAATATGTTAAAATATATTTCATTAATACCTAAGTTATTACATTAAAATATAATGCATTATATCATTTTTAATTTAAAAAAAAACTTGGGGCTAATTATAAACTTATAGAAAAATTGTAACAATAGTATGAAGTTTCTTTATATCTCTCTCATGTTTTCCTTAGTATTAACAGTTTACATGACCATAGTACAATTATCAAGAAAATTAACATTGCTACAATATTATGAACTAAACCATAGGATATCAGATATCAGCAGTTTTCCATTAATGTCCTTCTGCTCTCCTAGGATTCTACCCACTATCTCACATTTCATTTAGTTATTTATCCTTAGTATCCTCCCATATGTAACAGTTTCTCAGCCTTTCCTTGTCTTTCCTTACCTTGACTGATGCTTTTGAAGAGTGCTGATCAGTTATTTTGTGAAATGTCTCTCAACTAGGAGTTGTCCAATATTTTCTGCTAATTGCAATGAGGTTATGCATTTTGGGCAAGAATACTGCAAAAATGATTTTGTGTCCTCAGTGCATCATATCAAGTTTTTGTGATTTCAGTATGCTTAATGAGGAACATAGCTTGTTTACAAAAAAAAAAAAAAAGGAAATTTGTAGTGAGAACTTGAAAAAATGTGCAGGAGAGTTTGATTCTGTACCATATGAATGCACAAAGTCTATGACTGATATAATGTTGCTATGCCCACAATGAACCTGATAGTGAACAATATAATAACATTATCCCACCCATAACCAGTACGCTAGTCAACAGCAGTGTCACGCAACATAATACAAAGGATGCAGGTAAAGGCTTCAAATATAGTTTTTAATTATTGTTGAAATGCAAATCAGGCAAAAAATCTGACATCTCTTTCGCAAGAAAATTCCTAGCAACACTACATGAAACTATCATTCTTGAAGTAATACTTCAAAACCAATCATGTAAATTGTGAAGGAAAACCACCAGAATGTTTTGCAACTTAAAAGAAAAGTCTTGGCTGGGAACAGTATAATGAAAAGTACAATCAAGCAAGCAAGCAGATTGCTTAAAGCTACAATTCAGATCTGTTTCAGAATTGCACTAAGAGATGAAGCTCATATAATTGAAGAAATATAGTGATATTCTGCATTGAAGTTAAAGTGAACAGATTTTAGGGGCACCTGGGTGGCTCAGTCAGTTAAGCTTCTGACTCTTGACCAGCTCAGGTCATGATCTCAGGGTTCCCATGTTTGAGCCCTGCGTGAGGCACCATCCACACTGATGGTGAGGAGCCTGCTTGGGATGCTCTCTCCCGGTCTCTCTCTGCCCCTCCCCTGCTCATGTGCTCTCTCTCCCCCTCAAAAATAAATACATAAACTTAAAAAAAGTGAAGAGATTTTAGTTCAAAACCCAGAGGACACACAACGTTTTTGAATGACATATTTTACTATACCTAAATGCATACCTCATTAGTTTAGAGACTAAAATTAACTTATTTTCTCTTTAATGGTCTTGTTTCTTATTTGCCTATTTCTTTTTCTTAATCATGAAGTTACATAAATAAATAATTTTATGATTTTATTGCCTTTGTAAAACTGTATCACAACTCTCATTCTATCTTTTTAATCAGTTCCAAATTTTTCCTAGCAGGTAAAACATTTTGAGTCCATTAATTCTCAATATAATTAACATAAAATGGTAGTGTTTCTTTTAATGGAAAAGTAACCTCAAGCATTAGCTTAAAATATAAATAGTATGTATTTGTAATTTTACTGAGGAAAATTTTAAATTGTAAATTTTTTTCTTGCTACAAGTATCCTTTTAGCAGCTGCAGAGTTATCATTTATCTTTTTTTTTTTTTCCATAGGCTATACATATTAGCTTGCACTGATAGTAACACAAAGCAATTTAAGAAGCATTTTTACAAAAACCAATAATTGTAAAAGTATTTTAGTGATGAAACAATGCATGAAAACACCCTGGAAACATTTGACACAAAATAAAAAGCATTCAGAGAGAAATAACTTTATTTGATTCCAAGCTGATTGTGGTTGTTTTGATCTTATAAATAAATAAATAAATTGTATAGCAACATGGGATATAAAATTAATTTGTAATAAGACAACTAAAATATTATTTCAGTTTTTCAGTTCTACTGAGGCATAATTGACAAATAAATTTAATATATTTAAAGTATACAATGTATGGGGCGCCTGGGTGGCGCAGTCGGTTAAGCGTCCGACTTCAGCCAGGTCACGATCTCGCGGTCCGTGAGTTCGAGCCCCGCGTCAGGCTCTGGGCTGATGGCTCAGAGCCTGGAGCCTGTTTACGATTCTGTGTCTCCCTCTCTCTCTGCCCCTCCCCCGTTCATGCTCTGTCTCTCTCTGTCCCAAAAATAAATAAATGTTGAAAAAAAATTAAAAAAAATAAATAAATAAAGTATACAATGTAATGATTTGGTATATGTGCACATTATGAAAGCATTCCTCCCATTGAAGAGTTAATTAACATATTCATCGTCTCATAGATTTTTTTCCTTTTATTTTATTTTATATTTTTGGTGTGAACATTTAAGTTCTACTTATCAAATTTCAGTGTATCAAATACAATCTAGCGTTATCAAATCTAGTCACCATATTATGTATCATCTTCAGAACTTAATCATCTTATAACTGAAAATTTATATCACACTCTGCCTATATTGCCTATTTTCCCCACTCTTCATTCCCTGACAACCACTTTTCTACTCTCCATTTCTATCTATGAGTTCAACCTTTTTTTTTTTTTTTTTAAACATTTCACATATAAGTGATACCATGCACTATTTGTCTTCCTCTGGCTATTTCATTTAGCCAATGCCTTCCAGTTTTACCCAGGGTGCCATAAATGACAGGATTTCCTTTCTTTTTAAGGTTGAACAGTATTCCATTATATAACATATAATATATGTATATGTATATATATATGTGTATATATATATATACACACATAATATATAATATAATAGATATATCACATTAGACCTATATATCACATTAGATATATATCACATTTTCTTTACCCATTTATCCCTTGATAGGTACATAGTTTGTTTCTATTCCTTGACTATTGTGAATATTGCTACAATGAAATTAGAGAACAAATATCTCTTTGAGATCATATGGAAATTCTGTTTTTAATTTCTTGAGGAGACTCTATACTGTTTTCTAAAGTGGCTATACCAGTTTACATTCCTAGAAACAATGTGCAAAGGTTTTCTTTTTTATCATTTTTCCCAGCATTTATCTTCTTGGCTATAGAAATTTTAACAGTGCAACTTTTTTATATACCTGTTGGCCACCTAAATATCTTCTTTAGAAAAATTCCTGTCTTTGCCTGTTTTCTTTTTTTTTCTTTATTAAAAAAAAATTAAGTTTATTTGTTTTTGACAGAGAGAGAGAGAGAGAGAGAGGGCGGGCATGAGCTAGGGAGGGACAGAGAGAGAGAGAGAGGGAGACACAGAATCCCAAGCAGGCTCCAGGCTCAGAGCTGTCAGCACCGAGCCTGATGCGGGGCTCAAACTCAGAAACCCTGAGATCAGGGCCAAAGTCAGACGCGAACTCATGAACCGTGAGATCGATTGTGACCTGGGCGAAAGTCAAACGCTTAACCAACTGAACCACCCAGGCGCCCCCCCCTTTTTCTTTATTTTTGAAATTTAATTCTAACTTATTACAATAATTTTGATATTGTGGTTGAAATAGAAAAGGATCAGAGGTCAGCTCCTTTTGCCATGAAGTAGTTAATCATGAGGAAATTAAATTCAGCCATATAAAAAAAGAAGAATTACTCTTTTGTTAGCCTTTAGAAAAGGAAACCATTTAAAGTATACCCCAGTATCATGATGCTTTCTGCATGGGGCAGTTCTAGAGCTCAGTGCAGGGAAAACCCAAACAGAGTCTAAAAACTTTGCTTAGTTGGAGAGAGAAAGAGACAGGGAGAGAGAGAGAGAGAGAGAGAGAGAGAGAGAGAGATCAGATATGAGGGATACTGGAAGCAACCCGAATAAACTGAGCAGAATATTCAAAAAGATCTTTGCCTATTTTCTACTTGGGTTATTTGTTTTTCAGGGATATTTTTGTTTTGTTTTTGTTTGCTTGCTTGTTTTCTTATTCAGTTGTGGGAGTTTCTTATATATTTTGGATAGTGGTAATGCCTTACCAAATATGTGGTTTGCAAATATTTTCTCCCATTCTGTAGTTTGTCTTTTCATTTTGTTGATGGTTTCCTTTGGTGTGCAGAAGGTTTTTAGTTTGTTTTGGTCCCATTTGTTTATTTTTGCTTTTGTTGCCTTTGCTTTTGGTGTCATAGCCAAAAATATCATTGCCAGACTAATGTCTAAATGCTTAACCACTGTGTTTTCTTTAGGAGTTTTATAGTTTCAGGTCTTATGTTCAAGTCTTTAATCCACTGAGTTGATTTTTCTATATATGTTGTCAGAAAGGGGTCCAGTTTCATTCTTTTGCATGTGGCTATTCAATTTTTTCAACACCATTTATAGAAAAGACAATCCTTTTCCCATTGAATATTCTTGGTTCCTTTTGAAAATCAATTGCCCATATATGCATGGGTTTATTTATGGACTTTCCATTTTGTTCCATTAGTAGATGTATCTGTTTTATGCCCATGCCATACTGTTTTGATTGCTATAACTTTCTAATATAAAATAAGGACATGTGGTTGCCCCCAGTTTTCTTCTCCTTTCCTAAGATTGTATTAGCTATTTGGGGATCTTATGATTCTGTTAAAATTTTAGAATTTTTTTCAACGTTTATTTATTTTTGGGACAGAGAGAGACAGAGCATGAACGGGCGAGGGGCAGAGAGAGAGGGAGACACAGAATTGGAAACAGGCTCCAGGCTCTGAGCCATCAGCCCAGAGCCCGACGGCCCAGGGGCTCGAACTCATGGACCGCGAGATCGTGACCTGGCTGAAGTCGGACGCTTAACCGACTGCGCCACCCAGGCGCCCCTTTAGAATTTTTTTTTGTAAAAAATGCTGTTGATAGGTATTTCATTGAATCTGTAGATCTCTTTGGTTATTAAGGCCATTTTGACAATATTAATTCTTCTAGTGTATGAGCATGGAATAATTTTCCCATATATTTGTTTCTTCAATTCCTTTCATCAGTATCTTAGATATTTCACAGTACAGATCTTTCACTTCCTTGGTTAAATTTATTACTAAGTATTATGCATTTTGATGATATTGTAATGGTATTGTTTTCTAAAGTCCTTCTGACAGTTTGTTCTTAGTGTATAGAATAACAACTGATATTTGTATATTGATTATTTATTCTTCAAATGTATTTAATTTGTTTATTACTTCTAAAGTTCTTTTGGTGGAGTCTGTAGGCCTTTATATATATGAGATCATGCCATCTGCAAAAAATACATTTTTACACCTTCCTTTTTGAGTTGGATACCTTTTATTATTTATTTATTTATTTATTTATTTATTTATTTATTTATTTATAATTTGTTTTTCTATAATTTGTTTTGCCAAAATGCTCTGGCTGGGACTACTGTTTTGGATAAAAGTGACAAGACTAGGCATCTTTATCTTGGTTAAGATTCAATAGCAAATTTGGTATAGTTCTATATTTATCAATTCTCTTTCTATCTCCCCTCTCTCTCTCCTTCTCTCTCTCTTTCTGTGACTCTTTTTTTTTGTTTTGTTTTTCATTCAACTTTTGGTTTTCCTGGTTCTTGATATGATGAGAGACTTTTGATTGAAACATAGACATTTTAGGTATTATATGATATGATTGTGGGTCTTATTTCAACTTCTGTTTGCGTATAAATCAGGTTTTCTGACATCACTTCTCCAGGGAAGAGGGGGAAGTGGCTCATGAATGCCAGGCATGGGTAAAAGTTCAGGTTCCCCAATTGATCTCCATTGAAACCGTGGGGAAGGGGCTCCTTGTTGCTGCTCGGCAGGGATGAGAGTTTCAGTTCTTCTCTAGGCCTCTTTGATACCTGTCTGTTTGGGAGAAGTACGCGTACCTCCTTACTGTTGCCTCTCTGACCTCCTCTGACACTAATTTCAGGGTGGTCCCATTAGTACTGAGTAGTGGTGAAGGTCCTTACTCTCCATTTGGCCTCCTCTGACACCACCCCAGTGGTTGGGTTGACTTGCCATATCACAGTCTAACAAGCATGGATGTTTAGGCTCACTACTTGGCTTTTACTGGCATGAGTGGAAGAGGGACCACAATTTTTTTTTCTGTGGTAATTGCCTGGAGTGGAGTAGTCACTGTCTAAAAGGCTTCTGTCTTGTTAGTCTGCCCTTTTCCATGTCTTAGGACTTTTTCCCCCCACTTACTGGTGTTTCTAGTTTTCTGGCTTCTTTGGCTCTAAATCTGGCATATATTAGATAGAAAGAAAAACCACATAACCCATTAGTATGTTGTTCCTTGGACTCTGAAGTCTGTAGCTCATCTGACTTCTCTAAACCTTTCAGTCTCCTTATGTTTGCTTTACATATTCTGTCCATGGTTTTTAGCTGTACTTACTGGGAGCAATAGAAAAATTTGTGTGTATTCCATTTCCTTGCAAACAGAAGCTGAATGAAATTTATGTTTAATTTAGTTCAACTGTTTTAAGTACTTTCACATGAGATAAATCTCTGAATGGCAAAAGGTCAAACAACCAACCAACCAAACAAACAAACAAAAAACTCCCAACAGTTTTCTTGGTCACTCTCTATTTTATTATTAAATATTATAAAGATTCCATTCCTGTTCCTGCCTCTGTATATTTTCCAAATTATGAATAAAATCTGACAGTTTCATGCATGGACAAAGGTACAGATTTTAGGGCCAATCCATTTACAAAATATTAATAATCTTTGTTATTTTCTAAATTTTAACAAATATTAATGTACGTTACAAAATTTTCTTTGACAACCAAGTGAATCTGACATTCCCAAGGGGTGTGAACTCCTTTAAAAACTACCGTGTAAATAAAATAAAATAAGATACAAAATAAAAACTACTATTTAGTTTGGAGGAAGAACAGGTTAAAACCAAGCAAAATTAGAGTTACATTAAAAAAAAATAGATAGGCTTGCTCATGAAGGAGAAATGTTGTCAACTGTTTGGGGTGTTTATTCAGATAGTGAGAGAGGTTTTGATGGTAGGCGTTGCTCTGCAGAACAAACAGAACAAAGCTCAGTAAACTGCCAGAAGCTGAGAAGAACAAAGAACAATTTTTACGCCTTTCTGATAGGCAGTGGATTAATTAAAGACAAGCAATCTAGCGGCAAAAAAAAAAAAAAAAAAAAAAGAATTTCAAAGATTGTAGTAACTCAAGAGTTTTTCAGTACTGAATAGACCTTTCCAACTGAAGAAAATGTGGAAAGCAGAGGAGTCTTTGGAAATGGAAGGGATAACTGATCAACTTGCTATTACCTTTCAGTTTCTTGTTTTGTTGTTATGGTTTTGACCATAGTTTCTTCAACTCTAAAATGAGGGTGTCCTACAATATAATCATCCCATAGTATGTGTTTCTTTTGTGTGCATAGATTCAAAGAAAGTTTTTTAGTAAACTCAATATTGGAAATATTGAAATGTGCTTTATACTTTACCCAGGTAATTTTCTTGGCCAATAAATCCTGTGAAATGGTTATGAAATTGTATCAGAAATGACTAGACTTTAATAATAATACCATGAAGTGTTATGTTTACATATTATCTTTCATTTCTGAATCTCAAATGATTTAAATATACCTCATTAATCACCAAAACGTTCTTGGAGGTAGGTAGGTGGGTGTATTAAGCATTATTGTCAACAATTAAATAATACCATAGAGATCAATCTTATCTTTTACAACATAAAGGAAGCATGATATGTTTTACCTTCAAAAGGCTCATAATGAACTAAAGAAAAATACATTTAAATATAAATATGCCCCTAAACACACTGTCAAATAGCAGTGGGATAATTAAACAAAATGAATTTGAGATTCATAGTGAAGAAACTACTCTCTTTAGAATATATTAGATTTTTGTGAAAACAGAGTCAGTAGTTTTAGGCCTCTAGGATATGAATAAGTGCATTAGAACAGTAATTTAATTTATTATTGATTCAGGTGTACTTCCTGTTTCTCAGCAGTTCCATTTTTGAAAAGTTTGAATGAATTAAGTTTTTATTTAAAAAAATAAAGAAGAGAAAGGTGTTTTTAGCTGAATAATCCATTTATGGATAAGTATAATTGTCACTCATCTGTTGTTTTTAATTGTATTAAATATTCTGAATTTATTCATAAGATTTTTACATGTTTATAATTCTGAAAAGTGAGGCTACACCTGTACCTTAATGGCATGAAAGTGAAATTTAATTTTCTAAAATATCCTAAAATATTCCTAAATAATAGTTTTTATATAGGGAGAATCTTGATTAGTAACACACTGCCATCAGTAAAACTGGTAAGGAAATCTGCATCAGCAATAAAATTAAAAATAACTCAAAAATTTTCAAGATATGAGGTAAACACGGTTGCATGATTATAATAATACATCTATCATTCTTTTTTAAAATGATTATTTTAGAGAGAGAGAGAGAGACAGAGCTCAAGTGAGGGAGGAGCAGAGAGAGAGGGAGACACAGAAGCCAAAGCAGGCTCCAGGCTCTGAGCTGTCAGCAGAGCCCGATGCGGGGCTTGAACTCAGGAACCATGAGATCATGACCTGAGCCGAAGTCGAACACTTAACCGACTGAGCTACCCAGGCACCCAAGTCTATCATTCTTAAATTTGAATATTATCTAAATTATTTATCAGATTACTTTTTTGTACTTTGCAAAAATATCATTCAGTCTATAACAAATAGAATGACAGTAGTGAAATTTCCAATTTTATTATAAAAACTGGCTTATTTAAATACATAGTAAACATAATTATCCCAATATATTTACGTAGATTCTCCTGAGATCTGAAGATGATTTGGATATAATGCTTATAACAACTAATTGTTGAAAAATAGTGTTTTGGAAATTTCATTTTAAAATATTAAGAATTCATAAAATGTGACTTTTTTGGCTGCAGTTAAAATCTTCAAAACAGTGACATGCAATAGTAAATGTTACTGAGAAGTGTAAAAGAACCACAAATGTGTGGCATAATATTTATCTTCTAAAATTCTAAAGAATCATTTTTTACTTAAGTGCCTCCGAAAAGTCAAAGGATTTTCAAAATCAAACTATATTAAATATGACTCTACAATACAATATTGCACTCCAGTATACAGTAGAATTCTCTCTAATTTTTATTTCACAGAAGTTTAGTTCATAAGATGTACTCTGCATAAAAATGGACTTGCTAGTTTCCAGTATAGACATTTATTATTTGTACCACAGCCATTGGTTTTCATGAACAATATCATTTATATGTGTGTGCATATTAACACATAAATTTTACAGAAAGTAAACAAAAGTCATATTTTAAGACAGAGCATGTTAAATGGAAGCATCTAAAGAAACACATTTGGACTTTCATTGGAACAGCAAATCACTCATACTTTGCTTTTCCTCTTACAGAATGGATAATCTATTGTGCATGCCAAGTTGACAGACATGTTAAGACCAATTAAAGGACTTTTAAAGTGGTTAAGGACCTCCATTTTTATCACTGCATAATGCCTTTCAACCAGTACTAATTTTTTTCTTTTATATGCTGCTTCATAGAAATAATAATGATAATGATAATGACAAAATTAAGCACATTTCCCTAATACATGTATACTCCTTACTTAGCAATGTTATGTTCATACAATTGTGCTAATACATTATACACAAAAGTGGACATCTAAATAGCTAAAATAAGGAATAAATATCTTTTTCCTCTACTTCTGTGAGTAGCATGTCACTGTGGAGATTACTTGTCTGTTTTTCAAAATTTTCCTAAGTCCCATCCAAGAGATCCTAAATCACATTAAGTTAGCAGGCATCTGCCAGTTCTTCTATCTACCTGGGTTTTGTTTCCCAAGTTACTTCATATTAGTATTTTCAGCTAGCATAGAGAGTAAGTTCACTTGTTATCAAAAATAATCTTAGAAAAAGTAGGTTAGGGACTGCCACCACCTGAGGATTTTTAATCTCACTATTTACCTCATTCTTGCTTCTGATTACCCAAAAGGTATGTACTTCATGTTTGCTGAAGGTGTGACCTTTGATGTGCATTTGCATATGCATATGCACACATTTACAAAGACACATATAAACACACAAATAACTTTTATAAGAACGTAAATTGCTTTAACCTACATTCTTGGCAATTTAGTGTAATCTGCAGAATTCTTAAATGTGTCTGCCATTCAACAATGTTATTTCAGGTATATATTTATTCAATTACTATGTTTAATATGCTATTTTGGAGACAGGAGATGAGCAGGATATCTCTTTCTTTTTCCATTGAATAGAGGAAAATAATCTGAAGCTGTGCATGGCAATCTGAGAATAAGGAGGGTTTCCTTATAAGGAAGGATTAGGAAGGCAAGTGGAGCTCAGGTCTTAGGGAGCTTTTGTTCACTTTAACAAAATATTCAAAAGTCAGGGGCCATGGGCTCACATATGGATTGCATTATTACCAACATACATAGAGATGAGGATTTCAAATTAAGTAAAGATGACTGAAGCAAAATATAGTTAAAGTTTAGACTGCTAACATTAAAGGAACTCAGGTGGTCACAAAGGTGAACATCAAAGTTGAATGAGCGTTTAACATTTTTCTGATCTAGGGTAGGCACAGTTGGAAGAGGGCAGAGGTAACTGACTCAGAGGATTTAATACCTGGCGATGACTTTTGCCATACAAGTGCTCTCTGTATATATTGTAATTGTTAAAATTCTGCACAATTAATTTTGATTTGTTAAAATTCTGCATAATTAAGACAGTAGTCATCATTTTTCTGGTTGTATTTTGATTTATGTATTTGTAAAATGGCTATACTATCTCCCAGAAAAAAAAATTATGAAAGCCTAAACGCATACCTCCTAGAGTATATCCTCTTTTATTACACAATAGAATATAAAGATTTCCAGTCTATTTCACGTCCTGGGTTGGAAATTTTGTCAAATTCCAGTGATTTCAGGAGTTCATACCCAATTTCTTTTGTCACTCAAATATTTGATTCTTCTTTGCTGATAATCTATCAGTTATATTCTGGGAAAAGATCACAATGGAAACCTTTATGGAAGCTAACCCTAACACTGCTCTTATATTGTATAATAGCATCAAAAATGCAATAGATGAGAATTATCCAGCCTAGATGGCTTAGATAACCATCTATCCAGCTTAGATGACCTATAGTCACACATCCTTGTGTGATAAGTCATTAGCAGTAGAAAGCGGGTACCTTATATAGAGCAGAAATTTTTCAAAATAAAGAAAATGTTCAAAATTATAAATCTGAGATGGCCCAGAACCTTGGGACCAATGAAAAAAAGCAACTAGTATTGTGGGAAGGAAATAGATATTGAGGTATACATAGCTGTATAGTAATTTGGCTTCTTCTTCTGCTAATTGTGTGTTTAGGACAAGTTTAGGAAAGTATTTAAGATAACAATCAATAAGAGAAAAAGGGCAGATAATCAGAGAAGTCAGCAGTGCTAAACTAGGCACATGCTGTGTAAATTATATCAAGATCAACTATGACCTAAAGAAGCAGGTAACACATAGTACAGGAGAAAAGATCAGATGGTCAATAAACTCTATTTAAAAAAAAATTAATGTTTATTTATTTTTGACAGAGACAGAGACAGAGCATGAGCAGGGGAGGGGCAGAGAGAGAGGGAGACACAGAATCCCATGCAGGCTCCAGGCTCTGAGGTGTCAGCACAGAGCCCAACGTGGGGCTTGAACTCACAGACCGTGAGATCATGACCTGAGCTGAAGTCAGACGCTCAACCAACTGAGCCACCCAGGTGCCCCAATAAACTCTATTAAACAAAGTGAAATTCTTAATTCTAGGACTTTAGCTTTTGCTGATCCATAGGTTTGAGTAGTTGTGGATGAAGAATTTGGTGGCTTGGCTGGCCACTTCACAAGGGCTTTCTATTTGTAAATCAGAGACAAAGGGAGTTACTTCATATAACAGGTAAAATCCCAGTTCCTTGCAGAAGTCCTGCCTGAGCAGTCTAGTTCAATGATTGTCCCTCACATTTATGTGGGTCTAGCAACCACTGTTCCTGATTGTCATGGGTGTTTGATTCTACAACTCATTGTTTACTGTCTCGCCCTATTTTCATTAGAAGCTTCAGGAATACAGTCTGTTTTATATGGTGTTGTGCCTGCACAGTAATTAACTTTTGATGAGGTACTCAACAAATATTTATGAAAGAAATGTATCAAATTATAGTGCATATGTAACTGCAGGTTTGAATGACTTATCTGTCATTGCAGCATGTCTCATGAAGGTAAAGGACAAAATTGCATGAATACAACAAGATTAGCAAGCAAATACATCCTTTGGAGATTATTTTGAATGCATACTTGAGTTATTCACCTGTCTATCCTTGGCATAGCAGTCAGAGAGCAAACTCATATCTGGTGACCATCCTGTGGAGCCAGACCTCCCGGATTCAAATCCTGGCTCTACCTCTGTCAGGGTAGAGATCTGGGACCTGTCACTTATTACAACTTGTTTTTTAGAGGTGATAAGAATTCCTAGTGTCATATAGTTGCTATGTGATTGAAAAAAAGATATCTAAAGCACTTACAACCTACAACTCTAAGTACAAAGCAAGCATTCAATAAATATTAGCTATTATTATCTGAACCACTATCAATCAAAAATTTCTGTGTCCTTTGATGTTCAGAGTCTTAGTACTCAGATGTTTCATCATTCAAAGCTCTGTTTCATCATTCCCTTCTGTGTTGTGGAGAAGTTATAGATTCCTGAGGAGAGCATTTTTTATGGCAGTAAGTTCTGCAGCGAAAGTGTTTTGTGGGTCCCCAAAGTTGAAATATATGTATTTCTAATTCTTCAAAGGCCTTTTGCTGAGAAACCACAAAACCTTATTCAGAGACATGGCATTTTCTGTGGCTAGATCTTATTCAGTACGAATCATGAGAAACTACTTTCTGGAAATTTCTATCCTGCATCAAATACATAAGAAAAAGAGCCCCATTATTGTAATAGTGCCTTTTAGATGTATGTTTCATACTAACCTCCCACATGTATTACTTAAATGCTGCTACAATTACTTTAAATAGATGACACATCAGTGATAGTATATGTTTCATCATTTAGAATCTTGCCTCATTAGCTCTCCTCCCATGTATCTTCGTACAGAGATGGGAAATTAGAAATGGAGTAGCACTGTCATTTAATTTCTATAACCAATATTTTAAACTGGTGGGACTATTAGTCTTGATTCTCCTTTTATCTTAGCGGTGAATTGTTTTAGTTGGGAAAATTTGGGGTCCAAAGGAAAGAAACCAATTGCAATTAGTTCCAGAAAAAGGGTGTTAGAATGAGAATATAGTGGTATCTCACAGTTCCTACATGTAAACACAAACAAGTCTCAGGAATTACTAAAACCACAAGCAGGAAGTTGGGAATGTGATCTCTATTCTCTTTTGCACTTGTATTCATGCTGTTTCTGGCTGACAGGCTTTCTCTGATATAGTCTACATAAACATAAGGATCTTAAAATACAATACAAGGTCATTATTTTCTGTCCTTTAAGCTGTTTTTTTTTTAGTGTGTTTAATATAACTGCCATATTATGTTCATGGTGTAGAAACATTCGGTAAGGATAATAATATATCAAATATTTACTAATTGCAGATAACCAAAATTTAACTTTATTAAAATTAACAAGGATCACCAAATTATTAAGAATGTACAAATATATGCATATATATGTATGCATGTATGTGTGTGTACATATAGACATATATGATTATCTAAACATGAAAATACATACTTTGAACATGACAATTGAGGAAATACTACTTACCACATCTCCAAAAAGCAAACTGAGAAAGTTCTAGACAGTGAGAATACTAATTAAATAGTTTCACCTGGTAGATAATACTATTAAAACAGTGGCTGTAAGGTTAATGAGGAAAGAGTCCATATATTATATTTTTGTTTCAGGGCTGAGTATAAAGCCTATCATTTTTAAAGGTTTCTCAAATAAACTCTAGGCTTCTTAAATATCAACAAAAGGAAAAAAAATGACAGAAACAACAGTATTACAAAACTAAAACACATCCAACCATAAGGACATACAATTTAGAGAAACTATATCATGAGGCTTAAATTATAGTGGAATAACAAACACAATTTTAGAGAGTACTGATATGACCTAAACATAAAAGATGACACAGTAGAATCAGGGTCAAGAAAGATGTGTGGTTGCCTATAAATAATACTTAAACTTCATAAATTCTGTCTTCTGGCCTACTGGCTAGTGTCCGTTTTCCAAACTAAAACTTACAGGTTTGGGTTTCTCAAAAACTCTTAGGCTGTCATTCAAAGGGCCTCCTATTTTCATTTGTTTATTTTCAGTCTATGTTTTAATATAAAGGAGAGGAGATATAAAAAGTAAGAATACCTTTTTTTTTAAGTTTATTTGTGTATTTTGAGAGAGAGAGAGAGCAAGCAGGGGAGGGGCAGAGGGAGAGAGGGAGAGAGATAATCCCAAGCAGTCTCTGCACCGTCAGCACAGAGCCTGATGCAGTGCTCAAACTCATGAACTGTGAGATCATGACCTGAGCCAAAACCAAAAGTCGGACACTTAACTGACTAAGCCACCCAGGTTCCCCATAAGAAAAATATATTAATCAAATAAACCTTAGGCATCACAGAAATTCTGGAATTAGTCCTTGTGGTTGCTAAGCATTATTATTATCAAAACAATGTGACTATAAGTAGAGTTCTGATGTATAACATACAAGTGGAAGAATCTAAAGAAAAAATAGGTATGACTTAATAGCAATGAATGATTTTCTTAAAAATTAGAATGTAAGATAATTGAGTAAGCAATATAAAAATCTAAATTAATAAAATCTAAATTAATAACTAAATAAATTAGCAGAACAAGTATTTCAATGTCTTCCTGACAAAAATCAGGATGACATGGTTTTTATCAAATCTGTAAAGAAGAGATAATGTACCTGTTTTCTCAACAAATTTAATGAGGCTAATATAATCTTAATTCTAAAGTGATCAAGGAGTGGACAAGAAAATAAAATGATAAATTATTCTTGCTCATGAATGTATATGCAAAAATCTTCAAACAAATCACATTTAGAATGTATTAAAATATTGAATCATTAATAAAGAGTGTCCCTAGAATGCAAAGTTGGTTTACTTTAGGAAGTTTATCCATGTACACCAACACATTAAAGTAAAAACAGAGAGAAATTTATCTGATTCTCTTAATAGATCCAGATGGCTATTTAATAATATTTGGGAAAGGATATTAGTAGGAACTTTTACCATTTCAAAATTTGTCTGCAGGGGCACCTGGGTGGCTCAGTTGGTTCAGTGTCCGAGTTCAGCTCAGGTAATGATCTCATGGTTCGTGGGTTCGTGCCCCGCGTCAGGATCTATGGTGACAGCTCAGAGCCCAAAGCCTGCTTCAGATTCTGTGTCTCCCTCTCTCTCTCCTTGCCTGCTCACACTCTGTCTTTTAAAAAATAAAAATTTGTCTGCAGCCCCAGAACTGGGGACAATGTTTTCTAAGTAGCCTCACTTAAAAAAAAAATAATAATGTTTATTTATTTTTGAGAAAGAGAGAGCACAAACAGGGGAGGGGCAGAGAGAGAGGGAGACACAGTTTCTGAAGCAGGCTCCAGGCTCTGAACTGTCAGCACAACACCCAACGTGGCACTTAAACCCATGAACCCAATTGTGAGATCATGACCTGAGCTGAAGTTGGACACTTAACCAACTGAGCCACCCAGGCATCCCCTAAGTAGTCTCACTTTTTAAAGCAAGACAAAGTGTGAGACCATTTAGTCATGCCATACAAATGGAGTTTGAGTCCATCTAGCCCAAAGAGAGCACCCAGGCTTTCTTTTCTATATGGTAGCCATCAGAGGTATGGCAAATTTAACTTTAATTTTAGTTACTTAAAAAAAAATTAAGTTCTGTTTTCCAGTCATACCAGGTGCATTTCAATTTCAAGTCCTTAGTACCACATGTGGCTAATGACAGCCACACTGGACAGCACAAAGAACATTTCCATTATATCAGAAAGCTCTATTGCAAAACACTACTCTAGGGTGTGAAGAGAGGCAGGTGTGATTGGGGGACATACTTGATAAAGAGTATTTCTTTGAAGAGAGTGTACAGTGATGTGCAACCCTTCTCCCACTCTCTAATATCTATATAGCTTGGGATGTTGGTACTTTTTGTCATCACCACAAGCCAAGAATTGAGTCCTTGAAATAAACACTGACATAGCAGGATGATTTTCAGGAGAAAAAAAGATTGTCCTGATACTCTGGCATCAATCACTAAGAAGGATATTTCAGAGTACTGGAAGCACACTGCTCTCAGACACATCATGGAAAACAAGTCTAAGTTCATTCAGATGGACAGTGGGGCCCATGGACAATAACTGGACACAAGTATCTGCAAAGTGTTTCATCTAAGATTTAGCTAAATAAATGTGACTTTTAGATGCAGAAACTGGGGAGTCAAATGTCCCTGTACTGTGAGTTTGAAAAACCAGCAAAATTCATTGCAACAACAGAAGGGTTTAGTGTCTGAAAATGTAGTCTTATCTAAAGTAAGCCAGTATTAGATTATAAGTGCTTGGTCAAGAAAGAGTTTTCCAGTCCTGGGCATCCCTTCCTTTACTGTCCCTCCCACACCAATCCTGTATAGCCAGAGGAAGCATAATAAATTGGAAGAAGAAGAGATATGGATGAGTGAAGTACAAAACCTCAAAGTAAGATTGTGCAATAAGCCTCTGCAGTATGGGACAGAGCTGCCCCATTTCAGAGGAAAGAGCACATTTTTGGAATTTGTCTTCCAGAAAGGGGAAAAGAGGGTTACATTTTTGTAATTAATATGATTATGGAAGACATCTTTTTATAATTTGTATATAACCTCCATTTATGATAGCCATGGCCTCAGCAACACACATAAATGGTAAACTTACTACTGAACTTTTTAAATAGTAAAAATATCTTTTTATCAATCAACATCTTCTTTTTGTCCATGTCTGTACATCTCTACCTTTGTCTAGATTTGAGCTTCATTAAGATGAAAAGACGTTTATGAAACAGCAATACTATTAAAAATGACAGCAATTAAGGCTGATATTATGAAAATAGACAAATATTTATTTGGCAATGGAACAGAATGGAAAGCTCAGATACAGATTAAGAGCTCTAAAGAACCTTAGACAATACTGGAAATGGTACGAATAAATAAAGATTTACTAAACAGAATTTGAATCAATGAATACTGTCTACTTGCAAATGACACCTATTATTATTAGATCCAGGGGAGGAGTTGCATGGCATGAGGTATAGCAAATAGCATAATAACCATTATAAAGGACGAGTAGTCCCCAGGTGTGTCAACCCCCAGTAGTCCCCAGATGTCCATGGTTTCTTGGACACCATCAGGTGTCCAAGAAAGAGAGAACTCACACAGCTACTAGAAGGAGCAATGCTTTACTCACATAAAGAAGAGACAGAGCAAGATCAGCTTCTATAGTAAGCAAGATTAGCTTCTATGGCCAGAGGGGTTCCTCCTACAGCCAAGCAAAGAGAGAGTCTATATGCACCCATTCCTTCTGGGAATGGTTAGAGCAGTGGGGTTGGCCAGGTGCCATGTGATGCACACACTTAAGGAGAACAAAGAAGCAAACATTAAGACTAGAAGAAATAAAGACATTCCCAAAGAGATATACTCAGCATAGGCTGTAAGGTTTTTTGTTTGTTTGTTTATTTGTTTGTTTTAATCTTTTTGTAAGGAAATGTTCACAACCCAAAGAGCATTTCATGCACCTATGCAGAGGTACAGAGACTGTCTTCATGTGACTGCTTTTCCCAACAGGTATCCATTTGAAAAAGATATATAAATGTTCCTATCTCATCCAATAAATGTAAATTAATATCTGATAGATAAACCCAATTTACAAAATTTAAATTTTTATGAGGAAAATATGAAATATCCAAAATAAGATGTGGATAAGATAAGGATTAATATATTATTTTATAATTGCATGTTCCATGCAGATAAAAAAAGTAGGAAGATATACCTAAGACTTGAAAATATATTTTAAAACAATATAGAATTGGTATTAGCATACGGCATGTTTAAAATGCCTAACTAAAAAAATAATATTAGTAAAATAGGCAAAGAATATGAATAGGCAACAAGAAACCTAAGTAATTTAGCAAAGAATCCTCAATGCCATCATAAAAATAAATTCTTTTTTTTAAGTTTTTAAATTTATTTTGAGAGAGACAGAGAGCGCAGGAGGGGTAGAGAAAGAGGGAGAGAGAGAGAACCCCAAGCACGTTCTGCACTGACAGCACAGAGCCCAAAGCAGGGCTTGAACCCACTGTGAGATCGTGACCTGAGCCGAAACCAAGAGGTGAACACTTAACTGATGAGCCACCCACGTGCCCCAATAGAGAGATTCTTTAATACTCAACAACTTGGAAAAAATATTTAAGTAAAAAATTTAGAATATGTTATATTCAGTTAATTATACATATATATACACATACATATCTTTTATGTTTGAAAAAATTATGGTTAAAATGAAATAAAATAATTTTTATAACTAAGAATATTGCAAGGCAAGCATTCTTATTCCTTACTATAGCAGAACAAGTAAACACATTATTTTGGAAAGCACATGAAAAATTTGTATATTTAATGTCAAAAATTCATATATTTTCACATAATTCAGCTTTGGATATCCTATAAAGTAATTCCAAGTAGTTAAAAAAAAGCCTGTAATTACTGAGATCTCTATCAATATGTTATATGCAATTAAGAATTTGGAGTAATATGTTTATTAATAAAAAAAGTACTACCTAAGTAATGGCCTAGCAACCCTGTGGAAAACTATTCTTAAAAATTAAACATATAAATAATTTATTACATTGAAAAAAATACTCATATTTTGTTAAACACCAAAACTGAATGTGAAATGTTTTTTTAAAAACCTTGTAGAGTTGATTATAAAAGTTTCAGTAAAAAACAAACACCATTTTTTCCCTAAGTGCATTTCATTGAATTGAGATGAGCTCTTCTTAAAAGGTGTTGAATTGGTTCTCTGTATCCAACATGAAAGATATTTAATACATATTTAATTCATAATTTGTCAGTGTCATATTAATCTGAATTATCTATGCCTACAAGAGATATAGTCACTTTAACAGTTATTTTTGATAGAAATATTTTCCTCTAATAGAATCTTAAGAAACAAGGGTATTTGAAACAAAGTTAGAGAAAAAAGTAAAATAAGGAAAAAATCAGAATAACACAGACCAAAAAAAATATGCATACTAGTTCTTTTAATAACTTCACTGATTGCTCTAAGGCTTTTCAATTTCATCACTCAATTTTACACTATTAACTACAATGTTATCTTTCTCACTAATACTTTTAAAATTAGAAATTACTTCATTTATTAAAAAGTCAGGTAATTTAGTGGTACTGCAACAAACAGGCAATGAAACTTGAGTAAGAATTTCTTCCATAAAATATTTATTTAACTGTACTTATTCTTTTATTTGATTATTATTTAACTGGAATATGGAGGACAAATACCTGATTTGTGTTATTTTTTTGGATGACATAATCTGTGGGTTTGTTTTCTATTTTATTTTACTCTTAATATATTTAAGCAGAATTGGAAGGAAATTTCTAAACTTTAGTAATTATAGACTTTGTATATGGGGAAAAGTATCTTTGAGTTAATCCAAAATACAAATTTCTCATTTACAGATTTGGGACTTATTTGTACTGATGCCATTACCAGAGGAAAAACACAATCACATGCCTTACCTCAACATTTATGTCTATGAGAAACCACTGACCTTCAGATAGTGCTATTAAAAATGTTTAAATAATAATTTTATTCAACTGAATTGCTCTAGAAAGAATTTGTTTTAAAAAGATGATATTATCTTAATTAAAAGTGCATTTATGTGTGAAAGCATAAGGTCAAATGCATTTCTGCTTTACATATTATCCAGAAGTATGCACAAAAGTTGTAAGTTATTCAATTATAATTATACTTTTAAATTGATGTTTTGCTTTATGTCTGTGAGGCTTCAGATCCTTTTTTTACATTAATGAAGACCATACTGCCTAAGCATTTTTCTTTTTTTTGAGAGAGAGTGAGTGAAAAAGCAGGGGAGAGGCAGAGGAAGAGGGAAGGAGAGAATTTTAAGCAGGCTCTGTGCCCAGCACAGAGCTGGACATGGGGCTCTATCTCATGACCCTGAGATCATGATCTGAGCCAAAATCAAGGGTCAGATGCTTAACCAACTGAGCCACCCAGGCATCCACAAACTAAGCATTCTTAATCATATAAGTGAAAATAGCTCATTATATTCTCAATAACAACAATGTCATCAAATTTCAGTAATGTATTTTCTGTTTTAATTAATTATTTTTGAAATGAGAGTTCAATTAACCAATTAATATTGATTTCCCTGAATTGCATTAAGTATAGGGCAGAATATATTTAAAAGGTACAAGATCAGTATCAATATGAGGCTAATGTCTTTTTCAAAATATGAGCTTTATACATGAATTCAACTAGGAAGCTAGCATATTTGATCTGGTTAAATTTACCTTCTGTTATTCCTCTTCAAAACATAGTAAACTCTTTTAAATGCATGAAGATTGTCCTCTCATTGCTGTGTTGAATTTGATTTCCTGCTGATCACACCATGTCTTCTCCTGAACGAGTATTCTAGGAACAAGAGTGGGAGAAAAAAGGCATTTAAAATTGCTGAGCAAAGAGCCCCTTTCTCTTCCATGTCTGGCATGACTTGCAGAGGATACACTGTACAGGCCTGGCGTAGAGTGACAAGCAGAAAAACAGGGTAGGAAGGTGACTGCAGGAAAATTTTTACTTAATTTATTTATTTACTATCAAATCATTCATTATTCCATAATCACATACTTAGTATATACAACTGAGTAACACCATTTTTGATGTCTAGCATTTTTGATGTCTCACAACCTAGCATAAAAAGCATTCAAGCAGGGGTGCCTGGGTGGCTCAGTCTGTTAAGTGCCCAACTTCGGCTCAAGTCATGATCTCACGGTCCGTGGGTTCGAGCCCCGTGTGGGGCTCTGTGCTGACAGCTCAGAGCTTGGAGCCTGCTTCGGATTCTGTGTCTCCCTCTCTCTCTGACCCTCCCCTGTTCATGCTCTGTCTCTCTCTGTCTCAAAAATAAATAAACATTAAAAAAAATTAAAACACTCAAGCAGAAATAATTACAATGAAATCATGATAAATTGTATTACGAAGTTGTTTTAAATGTTAACAAGAACAAAGGAAAGGAAATTATTAATTGGCAAAAAGAGTGATCCAAGGTTTGCATATTAAAGGAAAGATCTGGGCCTTAAAGTATGTGTAATCCAAGAACAGGTGAAAAGACAAACAATTCTGTAATGGAAAAAAAGGAATGTTCAATTTTTGTCTTCATTAATTTTTAAATAAATGTTAATTCCTAGAGTTTCGGATAAAAATACAGTATTTTGCCTAACCATACCCATTGAGTACAAATAATATTTGTTAAATCAGCAAGGACTGTGATAGAAACTTTAAAAATATTATTAGCATAGCAATAAAAGCAAATATTGTTTCAAAATAATCACGCCATTATTTTAAATAATTTTGACCAATATTTCTACCTTTTTGGCTATGAATAATGTTAAGTCTATGGAAATTTGTATTAGAACTTTCCAGAGAATCGGTAGGATCTATATGTATATGTATATGTATATGTATATGTATATGTATATGTATATGTATATGTATATCTGTATCTGTATCTATATCTATATCTATATCTATATCTATATCTATATCTATATCTATATCTATCTATATATCTATATATCTATACAGTAAAACCTTGGTTTGTGAGCATTAATTCATTTGGAAACATGCTTGCAATACAAAATGCTTGTATATTGAAGCAAATTTGCCCATAAGAAATAATGGAAACTCAGATGATTCATTCCACAACCCAAAAATATTCACATAAAAATGATTACAATACTGTAATATAATACAAAATGTTTTTGCTCTCTGTCTCAAAGTTAAACAAAAAAACTAACCATCATATAATCTATTTTTTAAAAACTAATAATTGATTTTGTGATAATCATCTGCAAATTTTTTTAATTTTTTACAAATACTAAGTGAAATATTAAAATTAAAAAATGATTTCAATATTTCTAAGTAACTTTAGCAATTATCTCACTGAACTGCTAACTTAGTGTAGCTAACTTTTCAAACCAAAAGTTTTTCTCTCAAAAGACATCCAAGGGGCTTCATTCAACCTCTAAATCAAAGTGATCAGGTTTTTATTTTATTAAATATGTGGTAAGAAGGAAAAGTATGTGAAAATAATGAATGCCTTCTGCTAAGAATTAAGCAGAATGGAGGCGCCTGGGTGGCTCCATCGATTAAGCGTCCGACTTCGGCTCAGGTCATGATCCCACTGTCCGTGAGTTTGAGCCCCGCGACGGGCTCTGTGCTGACAGCTTGGAGCCTGGAGCCTGTTTCGGATTCTGTGTCTCCCTCTCTCTCTGCCCCTCCCCTGTTCATGCTCTGCCTCTCTCTGTCTCAAAAATAAATAAACGTTAAAAGAAATTTTTTTTTTTTAAAAAAGAAGCAGAATGGAAGAGAATGCAGAAGTGTAAATACATAAGACTAGAGGAGGTCACATAAAGCACAGATCTTTGTTCTTTGATAAAATTTAATCTGAATCAATGAATTATTTTTCACAATTTGGAAAAAAAAATTGCATGCATGTAATTTCTAGTGGGCATGCACAGAGAAATGTTAAATGCAGTTTAGTGTGAATGAGAAAGAAATATAAATTGCTCTTTCTTAAATGTATTTCTATGGGAAAATTGGGAATTGACAATAGAACATTACATAACACATTTTCCTTTTTAAACTTTCAAAAATTTAGGTTATTTTTATTTTTATTTTACATTTTTAGTGACAAACGTGTTATTTTATTTCAAAATTTTTATTGAAATTTCAGATAGTTAACATATAGTGTAATATCTTGCTATTCAGGGTCTTTTGTGGTTCCGTACAAATTTTAGCGTTGTTTGTTCTAGCTCTGGGAAAAAGTGCTGGTGATATTTTGATAGGAATTGCATTAAATGTGTAGATTTCTGGAGCGCCTGGGTCGCTCCAGTTGGTTAAGTGGCTGACTTCAGCTCATGGTCTGTGAGTTTAAGCCCCACATCAGTCTCTGTGCTGACCATTCAGAGCCTGCAGCCTTCTCGGATTCTATGTCTCCCTCTCTCTCTGCCCCTCTTGTTCTCGCACTCTGTCTCTCTCTCTCTCTCAAAAATAAACATTAATTTTTTTTAATGTGTAGATTTCTTTGGGAAGTATAGGTATTTTAAGAATATTTGGTCTTTCAATCCATGAGCATGAGTGTTTTTTCTATTTCTTCGTGTTATTTTCAGTTTATTTCATAGTGTTCTATAGTTTTTGGAGTACAGATCTTTTACCTCTTTAGTTAGGTTTATTCCTAAATGCTTTTGATTCCTTGATTTCTCTATCTGTTGCTTCATTCTTGATGTATAGAGATGCAACTGATTAATTTGTGTATCAAGTCTATCAAATTGTTGGTGGAGTCTTTTGGGTTTTCAACGTGAAGTATCATGTCATCTGCGAATAGTGGAAGTTTTACTTCTTCCTTGCTGATTTGGATGCCTTTCATTTCTTTTGTTGTCTGGTTGCTGAGGCTAAGACTTCTAGTACTATGTTAGATAACAATGGTGAGAGTGGATATCCCTGACTTTTTCCTGACCTTAGTTTTCCCCATTGAGGATTTTATTAGCTGTGGTCTTTCATGTATAGTTTTTATGATGTTGAGGTATGTTCCCTCTATCCCTACTTTGTTGAGAGTTTGTATTAAGAATGGATACTGTACTTTGCCAAATGCTTTTTCTGCACCTATTGAGAGGCTAATATGCTTCTTTTCCTTTCTTTATTAATATGGTGTATCATGTTCATTGATTTGTGAATATTGAACCACCCTTGCAGCCCTGGAACAAATCCGACTTGATCATGGTGAATGATTCTTTTAATGTAATGTTGGATTCGATTTGCTATTATTCTGTTGAGATTTTCTGCATCAGTTTTCATCAGTTATATTGGCCTGTAATTCTTTTCAGTGGGGCCTTTGCTTTTGGAATCAAGGTAATACTGGCCTCATAGAAGGAGTTTGGAAGTTTTCCCTCTATTTCTATTCTTTGGAATAGTTTCAGAAGAATAGGTATAACTCTTTAAATGTCTAGTAGGATTCCCTTGGGCAACCGTGTGGCCCTGTGTTTTGTTGGGAGATTTTTGATTATTGATTTCATTTATTTGCTGGTTATTCATCTCTTCAAGTTTTCTATTTCTTTCTGTTTCATTGATAGTTTATATCTTTCTAGAAATGTATCCATTTCTACCATATTTCCCAATTTTTTGGCAAATAATTTTTTTAATACTTTTATGATTGTATTTTTATGGTGTTGGCTGTGATCTCTCCTCTGTCATTTGTGATTTTACTTGTTCAGGTCCTTTCTCTTTTCTTTTTAATAAGTCTGGCTAGGGGGTTATAGATTTTATTAATTCTTTGAAAAAACCAGCTCCTGATTTCATTGATCTGTTCTATTGTCTTTTTTTGTTGTTGTTATTGTTGCCTGTTTTTCTCAATATCATTTATTTCTCCTCTAGTCTTTATTATTTCCCTTCTTCTGAGGACTTTAGGCTTCATTTGTAGTTCTTTTCCTAGCTTTTTTAGTTGTAAGGTTAGGTTACATACTGGAGATTTTTCATGCTTCTTGAGGTATATACTTCTCTCTTATGACCACTTTTGCTGCATCCCAAAGTTTCGGACTCCTGTGTTTTCATTATCATTTTTTCCATGCAATTTTTAATTTCTTCTTTAATTTCCTAGTTGACCCATTAATTATTTAGTAGGATATTCATTAATCTACATATATTTGTGGTCTTTCTAGTTTTATTTTTTATGGTTCACTTCAAGTTTCACAGTGTGGTGGTTGGAAAATATGCATGATATGATCTCAAACTTTTTGTACCTGTTATAAAAAGCTAATTTGTTCCCTAGTATGTGAGTTATTCTGGAGAATGTCCTATGTGCACTTGTAAAGAATGTGAATTCTGCTGCTTTAGGATGAAATGTTCTGAACATACCTGTTAAGTCCATCTGGTCCAGTGTGTCATTCAAAGCCATTGTTTCCTTGTTGATTTCCTACTTAGATGATCTCTCCATTGATGTAAGTGGAGTGTTAAAGTTCACTACCATTATTGTATTATTATCAATGAATTATTTTATGTTTATTATTGTTTTATGTATTTGGGTTCTTTGAAGTTGGGGGCATAAATATTTATAGCTGTTAGATAATCTTGTTGGATATAACCCTTTATTATGATATACTACTCTCCATCAACTCTTGTTACAGTCTTGGTTGAAAATCTAGTTTGTCTGATACAAGTATGGCTACTCTGGCTTTCTCTTGATGTCCATTAGTATGCTAAATGATTTTCCATCCCCTCACTTTCAATCTGCAGGTGTCTTAAGGTCTAAAATGGATCTTTTATAGGCAGCGTATATATGTCTTGTTTTTTATCCATTCTGACACTCTATGGCTTTTGATTGGAACATTTAGTCCATTTACACTGAGAATTTATTGATAGATGTGAATTTAATGCCATTTTATTACCTGTTTTGTGATTGGTTCTGAAGATTTTCTCTGGTCCTTTCTAGTCTTTGTCACTTTTGGTCTTTCTCTCCTACTCAAAGAATCCCCTATGTTTCTTGCAGGGCTGGCTTAGTGGTCACAAACTCCTTTAGTTTTTGTTTGTCTGAGAAGCTCTTTATTTTTCCTTCTATTATAAATGACAGCCTTTCTGGATAGAGTATTCTTGGCCGCATGTTTTTCCCATTCAGCACATTGAATATATCATTCCTACTCCCTTCTGACCTGCCAAATTCCAATGGAGAGATCTTCTGCTAACCGTTTTTGTCTTCCCTTGTAATTAGGGACTTCTTTTCTCCTGTTACTTTTATGATTTTTTTTCTTTATCTCTGTATTTTTTAAATTTAACTGTGATGTGTCTTGGTGTTAGCCTGCTTTTGTTGATTTTGATGGGAGTTCTCTGTGCCTGCTAGAGTTGGATGCCTGATTACCTCCCCAGATTAGGGGAGTTTTCTGCTATGATGTCTTCAAATAAACCTTTTCCCCCTTTATCTCTCTCTTCAGGATTCCTATGATACAAATGTTATGCTTTATGGAGTTGCTGAGTTCCTTAAATTGACATATGTGATCCAAAATTTTTCTTTCCTTCTTTTTTTCAGCTTGTTTTTCTATATGTTATCTTATATATCGTTTATTCTTTCCTCTGCTTCTTCTATCCTGTGGTCATTATCACAGTCAATTTTGCAACCTAGTTATAGCATTTTTTACATCAGACTGACTAGTTTTTAGGTCTTTTATCTCTGTGGTAAGAGACTCTGTGGTGTCTGCTATGCTTTTCTTAAGCCAAGCTAGTATTCTTATGGTTGTTGCTTTAAATTCTGGGTCAGGCATATTACTTATATCTGCTTCAGTTAGATACCTGGCCGTGACCTTTTCTTGTTCTTTCTTTTGGGATGAATTCCTCCATCTTGGCATTTTGCCTAGGTCTCTGTCTTCTGTGTACTAGGAAAGCCTGTTATGGTTCCTGCTCCTGAGAGTATTGGCTTTATAAAGAAGAAGTGATATACTGTCCAGGGCCTGGCACTTTAGAAAGTGTCTCTGATGTATGCTGTGTGCACTCTGCTGCTGTGTTTTGGCTGCTCTTTCTCTCAGGTCAGTCCTCTGCAGAGTTTCTCCTTTCCTGCAGTGGACAGTGTTTGGACCTTGGCTAGCGTGGTGAGTTTTAACCAGGTGTGCTCTGGTCTGCTTGTTTAAAGAGACCTAGTGGTATTTCCACTGGAGCTGAATGAAGCTTTGACAACTATGGTCAGCAGATATGATGCATGCAGGGGTTTTGTGCTGGTCTTCTGTGGGAGGGGCCACTGATGTGATTCTCAGGCACACTGCCCAAGAAAAGCAGCACCTACAGAGCACCACACTGTGGACCTCTAAAACTCCAGGCTTTGAGTTCCACTGTTTGCAAAAACTCAGGAAAATCAGCCCCTTTTTGTAGCCACGCACTGAAGAAAAAGTTCTCAGACACTTAGAATGAGCAGACGTGCAGGGCTGCCTCTGCCAGTGAAACAGCAGCAGCAGCAAGCTGCACATAGTCTTTATTTCATGTGCACCAGGTATAAATATCAAAGAATGTTAAAGCATGGGTGGAAAACACAAGGAGCTTCCAGATATAGACCAAACACACATCTGGTGTTTATGTGAAAGCATGTAGGGGTGATGTGTAGTTTCAAGGACTGCTAAGCAATTACAGTGGGTCTGTTCCCTAATTGACTCCTGGGAGATCGTGGGGCTCTGTTCTCATAGTGCTATTGCGTTCAACAGCCTTGAGACCAGAACATCACTGATGTTTCAGCAATTACTCCATTCACTTTCCCAGGGCTTAGAATACAGTCTCTAGAAATGATTCCACACCTCTCATTTTCCCAACCAATAGCTTTGGAAACGTGTTTTCCTTGTGTGATCTCCTGTGCTCTCCTCTCTCCTGTCTCTCTCTCTCCTTTGTGACCAGGGCTCCCTCCCCTCCAAGGCACCCGTGATTCATTCCTCCCCCAAATCACATCTCTGCACCTCCTACCTTCCACAGTGTGGCCTCTTCTTTCCCTCTAGTTGTGTACTTTGTTCTGTCAGTCCTTGGATTGATTTCTTTGGTATTCAGAATTATTTTATATTTCTTTAGCTAAGTTCGAGTAACCAGGCAAGTCTAGGGTCCTCCTACTATTCTGCCATTTTAACTTCTCCCAATTTAGGTTATTTTAGATGTAGCTGATAATGTACATTTGAGAAAACCATACATAGAATGCACATATTTTGGAAATAACACCATGGAATTTTATATAAAACAGTTAATTGTTTGGTATCATTGTCTCTTTCTTCTACAGTTCTGATAGGTAATTACCATCTGTAAATATTTTGTCTATTATGTTTCAACTGACAACGTTTCTAGAGAAATATATCTATCAATATCTCCTTAAAAATGGTGTCCATGAGCAATCCATTCTATAAAAGTATGGAAGATTAAAGCTTACCACAAAATTATGCTGATTTTTTTATGGTTTCAAACATGTTCCCATAATTTATTTTATTGTGTAAGGCAGTAACAGGTGCTAGAGATAATGTATCTCACCCCTCTCAAGACCTTCTGTTTTTACTGGCAGATGTGCAACATTTGGTAGATATTAATAAAATATTTGTGTATCATAAATGGATGGATATCCTCCAAATTTAGAACAGCTCAAGAAGACTTGGTGGGAGCTCTCTAGATTTTTGTCAGTGGGATAAATGTTAAGTGAGAAAAAGGGAATGAGAATGATTGAATATTATTTTTGTACATAATTTACCATAAAAACCATGTATTTATAGAATTATGAAACCTAAATGTATCATTTATTCTAGTCCCCATCTCATATATTCTTATAATATATATTCCATAATAACAACTATATCCTTTGCTCTTGAGTTGGTTATCTCTGTGTTTGGTGATTTTAATTTCATGACACTTTGCCCTGTACCTATAGTTAACTCTTTGAATCCCAGGTATAGCATGCATTCCTCCAGAAAGAATTTTCCTTCTCCTCTCTTAGAAGTGTTGCCTACTACCAATCTGAGACTACCTTAACATATGTTTTTAGCAGGGTTTTTAAGCCAGGTAGCTGGTATGAATTGAGGGTGTGTTATTAGGGATTATTCCCACTAGATCTTTCTTTTACTTCTCACCTCCAGCTAAGGCTGAGCTAGATATAAATCCCCACTATAACACTGTCTTTACTTGGTGTTTTTTTTTCCTAATTCACCTTCTCAGGAAACTGAAATTTTCTGAGAAATCTATAATCTAACTTCTTGCCTGCCGAGCTCCCCAATAGGTTTTCCTGTCTCCCTTGTAACCAAAACTGCCTGGCCCAAGGGCAAAAGCTGGCGTTAGTGCTCACTGACCTATATGAATTTCCTTTATGTCACAGAATGTATCCTCTGAGAATTTCTGTTAATTTCCTGAAAAGCCAGCCAAATGTAAATAAAAAAAAAAAAAGAAGAAGAAGAAGAAGAAAAAGAAGAAGAAGAAGAAGAAGAAGAAGAAGAAGAAGAAGAAGAAGAAGAAGAAAAATATTTCTTCCTCTGTTTTACACCCTCATACCCCAAGAATTTTAGATGTTTTCAACTGGAAAGTTATTTCTGATTGTCTTATTTAAAAATGCATCTAAAACAGCCTTGTCCCATCTTTGTCCATTCAGAGAGAAAACAAATGTGAGGGAAAAGATGTCAATTACACTTTGTACGTTAAAAGTGTTCTTACCAAAAGTAATTCAAGGTAGGTTGGGTCTAAAATGATCTCACTCCTAGTATCAGTATAGGAGGCTTAAATACTAAATTAATTAATAGGTAAGCATGTCTGAAAATGAAGCTTTGGGTTAGAATATCCCACTGGAGTACAGAATGGTCACTAGATGAATAAGTCATAAATGAGAACTATACTAAAAGCAAAACACATTTACCACTTTTTAGCTGTAGATCAGAGAAACAGAATAAAATATTACCTAAGTTGATATTCAGTAGAGGCAAGAGTAATCCAAATATATGATCTAGCTAGGATGAAGGAAACTTAAAATATTAAAGAACACTGAAATATAAGCATTATCCAGATGAAACAGAGGGATAGAGTATCTCAAATACTCATCTGCTGTGAAATACTGAAAGTAACTTTGTAGAAGTGGTATTCAGGGTAGAGTCTAGAAAAGGGTACTCACATTCACCACACAAACTTAAAAGTAGATGTATCCAGAAATTGTTATGACATATTGGTATAAGCTACAAGCTATGAAAAGTATAGAGAGGTAAATAAAGACGCATAAATATGGTTCAATAATGATGTGAAAATAATTCCCTCTCATACATATACAGTATATACCAATAAAAGTAAATAAAAAAAGATGTTTTCAACTGGCCAAAATAATGTTAAATTCATATGAAAGAACGAACAGAAGAAAATAAGACAAATTTTAAAAAATGCATCACCCAATATTAAAACATGTTATAAGGGTACAGTGATTAAATTTTTGGTACATATAGAAAAGTCAGTGGGCTAGATTAATAGGATATAATAAAACTTACAACATTTATTATTAAACTATTTTTATCATATTTCATTTCTAAGTGATGTGAAATATTTTTCTATAATTTGGTTTCATAAATGCAATAGTGGAATATTTACTTGGCATAAAATCATAAATATGCTTTTTAATATTAATTTGTGACTCATTAAGTAAGTATGTAATAAAAATGTTGACATATGCTGTCTTTGAACTAGATACTGTAGGGTCAGCCTTGTTTAGATACCACATTCGTCTGGATAGATATTAACATTTAAAGTTTATTTTCTAGGCTAAGAGATTTTTCCACAATAAACATAGAATGAGGTCTATATCCTGAAAACAGGATAAGTAAATTGGGAGAAAGAGAGAATGGAATATTGGAGAATGGTATTGGCAAAAATATTTCTTAGTGGCCAGGCATATATGACCCCTGAATTTCAGTCCCAAATATGGATTTATTACTGCTTCTGTTTTTCTAGTATTCCTCATGTCATGTTCCATTAGTTACAGTAGATAAGTTGTATGAGTGCTAGGCAGTATAGGTGCTCAATAAATACAAACTTTTATTTTCTCTCCCTTCTTCTGTATATCACATTCCTCATCACCTCTCACCACATCCAAAAAGCTACAAGAAGTCACCAAATTATAAATTCAGGTTTTCATATTTACAAGTTTAGGTTTTCATATCCTTCAGTTTCTAAGTTTAACATATAAAGCAGAATGGAAAATAAATAATTTATAGTGACTTTTCAATGAAATAAATAATAGTGCCCCCCCAGAAAGTGGATTTTAAGTTTCTCTTCCTCTTCATAAAGAATATATCATAATAATAACTCAGACGGTCTAACCAGAGGCTGCTACCTTTGATTGAATATAGCATTTATTTGTTATAGGATCCAGGCAACACTACCAGTCTAGTTCTTTTCCTTATAGTCTTGACTTAATACCCAATCTCAGGTTCATCCTCCTAAAATTAGAAAAAGCCCCAGGCTGAGTTTCTAGTTACTAGTGTTAGTGTCATCATTTGTATCAGTAAATTGTGGCTTTTATAAAGCTTATTGTTTATTGTATCTATTAGTATTATGTTCTGCTGCAGAAAAGAAAAATTAAAATAGCAGTGACATCAGTGAGATTGAAATTTATTTTTTATCATTTAAGTGTCCAGGTAGAGAGTCTAAGACTGCCATTGTCTCAAGTATCTCAGAGACCTGGGTCCTTTAATCCTTTTGATCTGCCATATGTGGTCTTTAATCTTAAGTCTCCAGTGTTTTCCTCTGCAAATTATAGAATATGGAAGAAGAGAAACAGTACAAGAGGGCAATATCTCTCAAAGGTCCCTAGATTTGACCACATGGCACTTCTTGTTATAATCATTGACCAAACTTAGTCATATGGCTATATTTACCTCAAAATAAACTACAGTACAGACACCAGTAATAGTCACTTTGACCTGTGCCCAACTAAATAAACATTTTGGGCTCCTATTACTACAGAATGAGAAAATGGATGTTAGGAGTAAGCCCAAGCCCACTTTGCCACACTTATGATTGGTGTAAGCCAAGTATGTTTGTTGTAGTTACTGCTGCTGTTTCCTCTTATTTTCCGTAAGACAGGCATGCTTTAAAAGACGTGCCTATCATGTACCTAATATCTATTGGTATAGAGGTCAAAATTCTTTCAAATTACTTAGTCAGGCATAGGGGAGGGGAATAAAAAACAAAAATTTTCCCCAGCGTATTAGTACTATTCATGAGGATATGGATTTCCTTCACATTCAGCCAAATCATAGCTGTATGTTTCAGATTTTTGCTTTGAGCCCCTGATGACTGTTAGGGCATGATGTTTTCTTGTGGAACAATAAATTATTATTAGACAAGGCTACTCTGAGACCTGGATGAGTCCAAACCAAAACAACAGCAGTCCATAATCGTGTTTCAGCAAAGACAGAAACAAGAACATTGCCAGGCAACAAAAAGGAGCAAACATCTCCCTCTCCCAGATAATGTGACTGGTCTTTTTCTAGGAATTACAATTTTAGCTTCTTCCCAACTTTCCCAAATTATTAACATACCCAATTCTATAATAACCCCCTTTTTTCCTGACAACATCCAATTCAGAACAAAACTATGCTTTCTTGAACCCTCTCCAAATCACTAAACAAAAACCCAAACCCTGTAAGAAACCTGTCATAACGCTCATAATGAGATTTCCCATACTTGCTTCTACCCCATGTTCTTCTTGCTGTCTTGTTTAGGAAGACAATGAATTCACCTTTTTCAACCCTACTATGTTCTGTTCTCTTTGACTGAGGAGCATCAACATATATTTGTAATTTGGGGACACCAAGGCCATTAGACTTATTTATTTTGATAGCTCCTGTGATCCAATGAGGCATCGGTTTTGTCATTTTATTTCACAGAAGTAATTGATTTCTAAAATTTTTTTGAGGATCTGTTTCTATTGTCTTTTTACTTTTGCTTGCTTTTTAGTCTTTTATGAGTGATGATTTGTGAGTAAATGCTTCATATTATGTATGAAAAACTGTAGAGATAATATTACATTTTGTACTAGTTTGCCTTTCTCTATAGAGGGTTTACTTTTGCTTCTTGAATGCTGTTTGGCTACAAGCAGAGTTGGTAATACCATATAGAGTTGACCTCATTAGTAAGTGCCTGAAATCTGAAGCAAATAGCAAACAAGAAGGCAAAACAAAATGAATTTCACCAGTTTTTCATTTGTGCAGGAAAACCTATTGGTTCTTTTAGAAAATATTTGCCTTCATGTGGCGCCTGAGTTGGGACGCTAGGTGGATTGAGCGTCCAACTTTGGCTCAGGTCATGATATCGTGGTTCATGAGTCTGAGCCCTGCGTCAGCCTCTGTGCTAACAGCTTATAGAGCCTGGAGCCTGCTTCGAATTCTGTGTCTCTATCCCTCTCAGCCCCTCCCCTGCTCATGCTCTCTCTCTCTCCCTCTTTCTCTCTCTCTCTCAAAAATAAAAATAAACATTTAAATAAAAAGAAAATATTTGCTTCCTTTAAAAATGGAGGCTTATAAAAAGTTCTAAGTTATACATAAAATGGTCATAAAAATATAAAACAATGTACCTTCCCCAAATGCACTTTGATGGATTTTTTGAAAGGTGAGGCAAAGATATTTTAGACTTTTGCAGTTGAGTTGGGTTAAGAATATTGTAGCAATTAAATAGGCTGAGTATATAGAGCAGCAGGTAAAATGTAAGGCAGGAGAAATGGAAGCAGAATATACCATCACAAGTTTGTTGGAGTTATTTTGATCAAGAGATCAAGAGGAAGGGCTAACAAAGCCACAAAATAGTCTCTATAAAAAACACATTAAAGAGGCTTTTGTAAAGACATTTCTCATAACAATGAAAAAAGAAGTCTGGCTGTGGACAAAGTGGATGTTGGGGTCCAAAGAAAATTACGAAATGCCTAACTAGTCATTGAAGGGTGTGGGAAGAACTATTGGAAGTGGATGATTGCGAAAAAACCAGTAATTTTGTGGTTTGTGATAGCAGTGAATAGCTGATAACTGCAATTCTATGAAGACTTTGTAGAGTCATTCCATACCACAAACACAATCAGGGGCTGCATAGGAAGTGACATGACAAATTTCATCTCAACAATGCAAGCAGGTACTAAGTATAGGGTTTGCTGTTTGTCACAGTAGGGAATGGAGTTGAAGATAGTTCTGCCAAGCCTTACTCATTATAGTGATGGTCACTCTGTTGAGATTAATCTAAAAGCCATTTTTAAAGAATCCTATTCTTATAGTGAAGGGATTTGCTGTCTTTCCTGAAACCAAGAACATTTTTGTTGATTCTCTTTTTTTTTCTGTGTGCTTTTTCTAACTGGTGTCATTTGACAATCCTGAGTCAAACAAATAAAATAATAGCATTTTAAGACAATGTGCATGCATATATCTATATCTATATATCTAGATCTAGATATATAGATATAGATATATGCAGTGCTAATATGGCTATAACTTACTAGTTTCATTATATATGCATATGAATATGTATGCACAATTTGTAGGTTATATATGTATTTATCTGTGTATATATGTATGATCTTACAAAACATAAGGCAGATTCACTCCCAAAAAGGATTTAGCCCCAAATTTGAGATTAACTGTATGGATAAACCACTTCTCATAAGAAATCATAACTGAACATACTTCTTTCTTGATATACTTTTAGCAGGTGTGTCAGGCAACAAATGCTAATTGAGTGCCTACAGTATACCATGCACTGTCCCTAAATGAGGATAGAAGCAGTATTATCACAGTTCAAACAGTAACTCTGCAAATTCCGCCAGGTTTGCCACCATCTTTCAGAATATGTTAGTAATAATTAAACCTATGATAATTCTGATGTTGATGGTACTCCTTGGAAGAGTGGAATGCATAACCTATAAAACTATGCAGAAACCCTGATAGGGTGACTGACTCATCCGAGCTTTCCCAGGACATTCCCAGTGTTATTAAAAAATCCACATCTGGGGTGGGGGGGGGGGGCCCAGCCCCAGGCAAATCAGGATGATTGGTCACCTGCCTGGAAAGAATGGTTAATGACATAGATAAAGCTCCTGCCTTTAAAGACCTTACATTTAAGTTTTCAAAAATAAACAATAAAGTATAAGTAAATACACAAAATGCATTCTTCCAAGTATAGATAAATGATTTATGAAGTGAAAAAGAATGAAATTCAGGATGACTCATGATTTTGGTGATACAAACAGAAAGTGTAACTGTCTGCATACCAACAAACATTAAGTGGACACTGGAGCCATGAAATATGTGTAATTCTTTTAATTGCAAAACCAAGAAAATTGTTCACACTTTTCTAAAAAGCAGTTATTTTATGCAGAGATTCAGAAAAGAAATGAATGATAATTCAATTTTAATTAAAAGCCTAAACTAGTGCCTCAGCCCGCCTTGATAAAGAACCAAGTGCATCAGAAAAGTACTCAAGACACCTGCATTCTGTTCCCAGAATTGTTAGTAATTAGCTGTGCGATCCTCAATAAGCCACGTAACTTTTCTGAGCCTGAATCTCTTTACCTGCAAATTAAGGAATATGGGCAATTTAATCTCTGTGGTTCCTTCTAGGTCTAAAATTCTGGAATAGAATCTTTCCCATCTAGATTTAAATTACTTGTACTTTGTCCTCAGACATAATAGACATTATGTCACCTATTTCTGTCTAGTTGCTACTCAAACAGTTAAGAAGTCGAAAATAATTGGCCTTTCTGCCTTTTGAACAATGTTTATTGTTTCATCAGAAGTTATATGGTGAATAGTAATTTATTGTTGTGTCACATTTTACCTGCTGGGAAAGGATAGCAGCTAATAATGGAGCTGTTTACAGCAAAATGCATTTGTACAAAAGAATTTGCCTTCTGTGTGAAGCTGATGAGGGATTTTGAGCTAGTTAATTTCCTTCTCAGGACTTAAAAAGACTTTCCACTTGCTGGGCAGTCATTTGAAAAGCATAGTGAAGTTTATAGTTTTATAGCCCTTGTGGGCATATATAAAGGGGAAAAGAGTTTCTCAATGGTGGGATATTTAGAACCACTTTAGAGTGCAGTCATCATAAACAATTATCTCCCCAGCACACTGTTCTTCTAGGGCTCTTTTCACTATACAGACTTATGAAACCCACCTTAGAATCCAATCATCTAGTTTGGAAACCAGCTCCATTGCTTACTGGTTATGACACTGTGAACAGAATAATTATCCTTTTTTATAAAACAGAATATTTCCTACATTATAGAGTTTTTTGTGCTTAAGTATGATAATACAGATAAACTACTGAGTACAGTACTTGAAACATACTAACTCCTCAATAAATATTTGCTAGAACTATGATTATTTTAAAATCCAAAACTAGTCCTATGGGACAGGTCAATAATAGTGTCTCACCATTGGGTACTAATGAGCAATCTTTTAATGTACCTAAGCCACTTTTGTCTGTTATCCCAACATATTTATAACTTTTTTAACGTTTATTTATTTTTGACACAGAGAGAGAGAGAGACAGAGTGCAAGTGGGGGCTGGGGCAGGGAGAGAAGGAGACAGAATCCGAAGCAGGCTCTAGGCTCTGAGCTATCAGCACAGAGCCTGACACGGGGCTCGAACTCACAAGCCATGAGATCATGACCTGAGCTGAAGTCAGATGCTTAACTGACTGAGCCAAATAGGCACCCCTATACCAGTGTACTTATAAATGTGGTAAATTTCATGGAAGTCAGGAAGTTAGAGCTTGGATTTCAACTATTTGAGAACAGAGCTGTCTTTTCTAAGTGCGCCATATCTGCACATAACAACATAATTATTTTTAGTTGAAGAAAATGCATACCAACAAACCTTAAGTGGACACTGGAGCCATGAAATATGCGAACATTAGATATGTGTTTAACCTAAATAATTGACATGAAATATAAAGTAGAGGTTAATCATTTTTTTAGAAAAAGAATATTGACTATCACAGATTATAAGTAAAATCAATTCTTTTTCTCTTTATTGTTTTCTTTTAATTGTGAAAACAATAAAATTGTTCACACTTTTCTAAAAAGAAGATTATTTTACACAGAAGAAAGCAGTTGATTTGAAACATGAAGAGGTCTTCAAAGGTAAGCACAAGAACAATATTTTGAAATTTATAAGAGCTTTTCTTAATCTAAGGTTGAAAATTATTGTTTTAGGGACAAAAATAAAGATCAAATACAAATAACTTTCATGAAATTTGCAGTACAGAGAAGAATGTATTCAAATTACTTTATATTTTGTTTTGCTTACAGATAGGTTCAGAAGAAAGTGAAATTTTAAAGATTTAATATGTGATTTTGCTATTTGAAAAGGTTTATCTCCCTATCTACAATTCTCTTCTTATAATGACATCATCTCCTGAGTCTTCAAACCATCACTAACCTTTACTCTTTCACCATGCGTAACAGTGCAGTTATATCATATTTGTATTCCAAGAAACAAGGTATTTTCTTATATCCAGCGTCTCACTTCCAGGAAATATATAGAATTTTATTTTGAAAATAGATTACAATAGTATTAGTACAATAATGAATTTGAACTAACAATGAAAGAAAGGCCACATAGAAACATGCAAAACAAAACAGAGCAAAACAAAAATTTCCTATGGTACATAGTTTAAGTTGTCACATTGTTATAGTTTTACTCCTTATTAATAAAATAGAAAAGCTTGTTCCCTTCTTTTTCCTGATCTTTAGAAATTTCCAGCTTTTTGCTGTCCCTGTACTAAAAGTGTATATTAATTAGTGTTTTCACCATTTAAAAAATGGTATATTTTCTCTAGGTATATTATCCATTGTATATTATTCTTAATTGCCACTAAAGGAAAAATTGTCACTATGAATGAAGGTTTTCAAGGGAAGGGAAAAGTGGTTTTCAAGGGAAGAAAAGTTTTATTCCTTTAATCCTTGTAAAGCTTTCAAGTTTTAAAGGATTCTCATTTGGGGCCACCTGGGTGGCTCAGTTGGTTGAGCATCTGACTTCGCTCAGGTCATGATTTTGCAGTTGTGGGTTCAAGCCCCGCATCGGGCTCTGTGCTGACAGCTCAGAGCTTGGAGCCTGCTTTGGATTCTGTGTCTCCCTCTCTCCCTGCTCACCCTCTGTCTCTCTCTCTCTCTCTCTCTCTCTCTCTCAAAACTTAAAACGTTAAAAAAATTTTTGCAAGGATTTTTATTTCTTCTCAATAAAATCTCCTTAGACAAATTTCATCTCTGTACACACATACATATCTTTGTTATTGTTCTTGGGATTTCTTGTATCCTTCACATATGTATTTGTTGAGGGCAATTACATTTTTGTCAGTTGTGCTTTTAGTTTAGTACCAAAGGTACTATCAAACATAGAAACCAATTAAGTAATCAAATGAGTGAGGTAGAACCTGAAAAAGTAACAAGTTAATACACAAGTATATATAATTATAAGATGATTTTGATAACCCATGTTTATTTATCTATTCATCCAACTACAGTTAACAGAGGTACAGAAAGGAAGGAGTCACCTGTGTCCTCAAAAATATTTCAGCTTGGTGCATGTTTTATTAACTGCTAAAGCAAACACATATATCAAGATCTATATATACATATATAGAGAAAGTATATACATATATTTTTATATATTTATATATATACATATATAGTTATTTTATATGTATTATATACCTAATTATGTTTAAGGTAAAATAGATAAAATATTTAAGTTTTAAGTTATATCAATATATTTTAGCATATAATAATCATTAATATCTGGAAACTATTATGAAGTACATCTAACATTCAAATTTTAATAAGGATATTTAAAAAACTCTTTCAAAAGCATATAATTAGTGACCATCCCTAAACTATAAAATATCTAGCCATCAGTATTTCTTAAATTTTTGAAGTTATAGTTTTTTTTCATAAATACAAAAGTCTTGCCCTTGTCCTAAAAATTTTGATGTCTCCCTTTCCACCACAATACCCCAATTTTCTTCTCTTTTGGGAAGGTAGTTTCTTCAACATCTCTACAGTCTAGATTATGTACATTATGGCTTAATTTCTAGTGTTAGAAATAACAAAGCAATATTTCCCATTAAATTAATGATAATATTTATGTTTTTAAGAGCATACTCCCACTCTTTATAAATTATTAATATCTTCCCATAGGAGATGAAGTCATAGAAGCTCATGTCTTCTCTTTCTTCTGTACTATACTATTCTGTTATTCTCTGTCAGTGAAAAGTCATCTTCCTTAAAGGTCATTAACTAAAGAGTTTTGAAGCATCTCATATATAGAGAGTTATCCTGCATTTACCTTGTTTTAAAGGGTGGTGGTGCATGACAGTCTTATGAATCTGGTTATACTGACTCATAAGTAGCTGTGTTTGAATGAAAAACTGGGGTTTCATGACTTATAGAGTATTGGCTATGTGTCAGGAACATGGTATACTTACATTGTCCTAATAGTTATAACATTAAATGGTATATATTGCTATCCAGATTTTGGGGGGGATAACAAAAATGGGTTTTAAGAAGCTTAGAAAATCCCCCAGGCACTACTTACAGAAATATGTGTATTGCTTCCTGACTTCAGAGCTCTCTGATTTTTATTATTCTGTGCTATTTTATTAAGAGTCACTTTTTGAAGTTCGGTTTATGACATTGGTACTCAGATGGTGATGGGTCTTTATCAAAATCACCCGAGGAGCTATTAAATATACATATTCTCTTATATCAATTCAGTTTTAATGAATAAGAATCTCTGGGTGGGGATCATGGAATACACAATTTTAAAATCCTCCTCAGTTTACTGTGATATACAGATACGTTTGAAATCTGCTCGACCTTACTCTTTCAAAATCAAATATTCCCATTCTACCCATACTTTGACACCTCAGGATGCATGCATATAGTCACAAAGTAAAAATTTCTTCTTTTATGTAAAAATGCAAAATTTCTATGGTATTTGTCTTTCTATGACTGACTTTTTTTCACTTAGCACCATCCACATTGTTGCACATTGGAAGGGAAAAGAGAGAGAGAGAGGGAAGCAAACCATGAGACTTAATGATAGGAAACAAAGAGGGTTGAGGGAGGGAGGTGGGCAGAGGGATAGGCTAAATGGGTGATGGGTATTGAGGAGGGCACTTGTTATGATACAACTGGCTGTTGTATGTAAGTGATGAATCACCAAAGTCTACTCCTAAAACTAATATTATACTAATGTTAACTAATTATAATTTAGGTAAAAAATTGGAAGAAGAAAAAAAAAAGGTAAAGCAAATTCCAAAGATACATAAAAAGAAAAGAAAGAAACACAAAATTCCTAAGTTAGTAAGGAAATAAAAATTGGAGCAATGATCACAGAATATATATTTTGTTTACTCAAGATTGTATGTTGAAAATGAGTAGGAAGGAACTTCAAAAATAGGAAGGAACTTGTTTCTGTTTTTTATCAACAAAGTTTCATGCTATTCAGAAAAATACTGTGATCTCAAGCAGCATTACTGGAGTTTTCATTAGGCAAAAGTTCAAATGATCAGTTATTTTATTTTATTTTTGAACATCATCATACTGTCAATATTATTATGCTATTACAAAGACTATATGTACTATACATGAATAACAACTACTCATAGGAAGAAATATATAGTAAAAATCTAAGCCAGGATTATGTTTTCACCCATGAAAAATAAATTCATTACTTTTTGTTTTTATGGATTTGCCTGCATTCTTGAAAACATTTTTTATTGTTCCCTTGAAATAATTTCAGATTTACTGCAATGTTGCAGCAATAGGACAGAGAGTACCCATATATCCTTCACCAACCTTTCCTCAATTTAAGTAATTTACATCGCAAAGTACAATTACCGAAACTATATTAATAATAATAATAATAATAATAATAATAATAATACTGCCAGTCCAATATTATAACTGAACTACAACTTATTTGGACTTCAGCAGTTTTTTAATTGATGGTGTTTTCCTGTCCTGGAATCAAACTGAGATCACACACGTCATTTAGATTTTGTGACCCTTGGTGTTCTCCAATGCAGAATGTTCCATAATGTTTCCTAGTTGTTCTTGTCTTCAATACTTTGAAGAGTACTGGTCAATGATACTGAATGTTTTTTAAATTTTGTTTTTTCTGTGCATTTTCATATATATTCTTTCCATCCTTTTACTTTTTAAGCTAAATATGTCTTTATGTTTATAATCGATTGCTTGTATACAATATTTAGTTGGATCTTGCTTTAAAAGACAGAAAATCTTTTAACTGATACCTTCAAACCATGCCTATTTTAATCTGAACACTGATAACCAATTTAAATGTATCATATTTTGAATTCCTTGTCAGATAAATTCAACATTTATGTCACATCTGAGTCTATTTCTGTAGATAACTATGTATCTTGGAAGATTATTGTTTTATCCTATCTTTCAGATGGTTCATATACATATTATAACTAATAGCCATATATCTGTGTAGGGCAATAGAGATCGAGGGAAATATATAGTACTTTTACTTGGAAATGCACAGTTCTTAACTTCTTGTGGATCTCTAGAGTGTGGATTTCAGATAATCCTCTCAAGTGTTATTATTTTTCATAATTAATTATATTTTTAAAAAATTGATGTGAGAAAAATATTTTATATTTACTCCCAAATTTATCATTTCCTCTGTTACTTATTTCTTTATATAGATCCACTTTCCCATCTGGGATCATTTTTCTGTTCCTTAAAGAATTAATTTAATATTTCTTACAATGATGCTCTCATCTATTTATTTGTGTGAAATGCCTGTATTTTACACATTTTTGAAAGATTTTTTTTTTTGAGTATTGATGGTGTTCTATTGACCTCACACTACCATTTTCTTAAAAATGTCTGCTGTCATTACTATCTTTGTTTCTTTGAATGTGCTTGTTTTCATTGGCTCATAAAATTTTCTTTCTCACTGGTTTTAAGCAATTTAATTATTCTATGTCTTGGTATGGTTTTCTTCATTTTTATCCTGCTTTGGGTTCATTGAATTTCTTGGATCTGTGGATTCATAGTTTTCATCAAATTTGGAAAATATTTGGAAATTATTTCTTCGAATATTTTATTCTCTCCTTCCTCATCCTCCCTCTCTTTTTGATCTCCTAATACATGTGAGAAATTTAATATTTTCCTACTAGTCACAAAGGTTTGTTTTCTTTTTCAATATTTTCCCTTTCTGTGATTCCTTTAAGAGAGGTTATTGCCATGTCTTAAATTTCACTGATTTTCCCCAGAGTTCCTAATCTGCTTTAATCTTTACAGTACTTTTTTTTCATTTCAGATATTACATATTTTATCATTATGAGTTCATATGTTTTTTTTGTTTGTTTTTTGGTAACTTCTATTTTTTTCTAATTATCTTGATTTACTTCCTTTAAGTAATTCATATTGTCCCAGATACATAAAAGATAAGATAGTTTATTACCTCTGGACCTACCCTACAAATATATATATATATATATATATATATATATATATATATATATATATATTCAAGGGTTTCCTTCAGGTTGAAAGGAAAGGATTCTAGACAGTAATTCCAAGCCATATGAAGAAATAAGTTTCTCTGGGAAAAACACAAGATTCAACTATATGATGTTTATGAGAGACTAACTTTGTTACAAGGATAACTATGTGTTGAAAGCAAAAGGATAAGAAAAAATATTCCATGCAAGTTGTAAACAAAAGAGAGCTGGGTTGGCTCTTTCATTATCAGACAAAATCAAATTTAATTCCACAACTATTAAAAAAGACAAATTAGGATATTATATATTGATAAGTGTGTGAAATCATCAAGAAAAAATAAATGTTATAAATATAGCACCAAATATCAGAGCCCCAAAATATATGAAGGAAACATTGAAAGAATTGAAGGGAAAAGAGACAGTTGAACAATAATAGTTGGAGATTCCAATATACTACTTTCAAAAATTGGTAGAATATCTAGATGAAAAATTATTCTGGAAATGGAGGACTTGAAAAATAAACAATCAAGATCTAACAGACATATAGAGAACACTCTACCCAACAACAAGCAGCAAAATACATATCCTTCCCAAGTACACGTGAAAATTTTCCAGGATAGATATTATATTAGGCTACAAAATAGGTGTCAGTGCTTGGAAGCAAAAAATCAGTAACAAAAGGAAAACTGGAAAATCCAAAAATGTATGGAAAGTAAAAAACAAACTGTCAATCAATAGGTCAAAAAAGAAATCATAAAAGAAATCAGAAAGTACATAAAGATAAAGAAAAACCAAACAGCACATAACAACATAGATGCAACAAAGACAATGTTCAGAGGGAAATTTATAGCTATAAATTCCTAAATTAAAGAAGAAGAAAGATTTCAAGTCAATAACCTAACTTTACACCTCAAGCAGGAAAAAAAAAAAAAAAAAAAAAAGCAAACTAAACCCAGAACTAGGAGAAGGAAGATAATGATAAAGATGATAGCAAAAACAAGTAAAATAGAGAATAGAAAAAACAATGGAGAGAACCACTAAGACCAAATTTGGATTTTGAATAAAGGAGCAAAATTGACAAATACTTACCTAGACTTATAAAAAAATAAAAAGAAAAATAAAAAGAAAAAAAAATAAAAAGAAAGAACACTTCCTAATTTACTATATGAGGCCAACATTATTTTGATACCAAAGCCAGGTAAAAACATCACCAGAATAGAAGACTACAGACTATCATGCTTTATGAATACTGATGCAAAAACCCTAAACATAACACTAACAAACTAAATCTAACAGCATATTAAAGGATTATATACCATGACCAGGTGGAATTTATCTAAGGAATGCAAGGAGGTTTCAACATAAGGTAATCAATCAATATAATACACCCTATTAATAGAAATAGAATGAAAAAAATGCCACATAATATCAATGAATGCAGAGAAGCCATTGATCAAATCCAACAACACCTTTTCATGATAAAAACAACACTTACAAAAGTAGGAAAAAAATGGGACTTCTGAAGGATAAGGGCATTTATAACAAACCTATAGTGAACATCATACTCAATGATGAAAGACTAAAAGCTTTCCCCCTATATCAGACTGTTAAGGTTGTTCTAACAAATTACCACAGATTACACAGCTTAAACAATAGAAATTTATTTTTTAATAATCCTGACAGCTAGAATTCCTGAACCAGATTACCACCAGGGATGGTTTCTGGTGAGATTTCTCTTTGTGTTGTGTAGATGGCTACCTCCTTGCTATGTCCTCACAAGACATTTCTTCCTATTTTGAAAAATGCCGAGACTTCTAGAAAAAATATCCCAGAGACCAGTAGAGAGTAGCACATAGCACAAACACAAAAACTAAAAAATATATAAATATATATATAAGTAAAATATCAATGACAATAAAAAGTCCAAATACTTATTATCAGGTTAATAAATCATAATCCCAAATATTATTGATTATTAAAAATATCAAAAATTATGTTAGCTTCTAGTAAATAGCAATTAACCCTCCATATATAAAACATATAGGATGTGAACAAAGTAGAAGTCAGAAGAAGATTTATAGATTGAAAGCCAATAATCTACAAAACAAAATAGAAAAAAATGAATACACTTTCATATAAAAAGGGTTGAAAAATAGCTAAATAAAATGAAGCAGTTATACTGAAATAACAATATGTGAAAATTAACTAGAAATTATAATAATGCCATAGTTAGGTAATTACAATTTCTTTAAAAAGCTAAATAAAACTTTAGCAATTATTTTTATAAATGGATAGAAGGTAAATATTAATGATGTCTAGAAAGAATGATATAACTATAGATATGAAAGTATTTATAATTTATAAAAACACATGTTACCTTATTAAAATTAGTTTTAAAATCTATGAAGAAAAGTCTTGTAGGTAGATTTAAATAGCAAAAAATGTAACTGAAGAATAAATAGAAAAGTTGAAACATGAACAGTTACCAAAAAAACCAATTATTAAATGCCTACACAAACAGGCACTGAGCTTTGATGGCTATAATGTTTGGTTTTAGCCAGTCTTCAGGAACAGACACTTAGATCTCATAAGCAGAGTTGCAAAGCACAGAAAAAAAAATGTTGGAAAATTACACATAATGAATTGAACATGATCCTGGAACTCAAATGAATAAAGGAGAGAATAGCAAAAAACAATGCTAGAGACCAATATCTCTTCAGAACATTCATAGACTAATATCACAAATATCCCAAAATATACACTGACAAATCATACTGACACTAATTCAAATATCAGTATCCAAGAAGTGTTTGCTTAGCTATTCAAAGATACTTTGATATTACAAGTTTGCCAAAGCAGTTCATTTCATTATCAGTTTCAAGGAAAAGTGCACCGGGTTCACTAATACAGAAATAACCTCTTTTGCACCAACTCTCATTCAGATAACTATAATCTCTGGACAAATATAAATAACTACTTGAAAGTACTTGAAAACAATCAAAAGTAAGCAGACACTGGATGGCAGTCTACACTTGGGATAACGGAACAGCAATGGTATCTGATAATCCTGATTTTTTCCCCAGTTCTTTCTAAAGAGTAGACCCAGTCTTACGGGCTTGAAGAACAAGAGGACCAGAATTAGAGCAAAATAGCATCAGGAAAGGAAGAGAAAAACAAACACAGAAAAATAGAGTCATAAATTGGAGTCCCAAATTTTATGAAAGAAAATCTCTGCCCAAATCTCAGACTGACTCTTAAACTATATTTGTGTGGGGAAGACTTCAAAAAGCCCATCAAAGAACAAAAGAAATAAGCAGAGAAATTCTGCTACAGCCACTATAGGGAAGACAGATTTGTAGTTTGAGTCTAGCCAATTTAAACAACTTTCTTAAAAAGATAAATCAACATATTTCAGAGAAATATAATAAAATTTAGAGCCTCTACTATGTACAGCCATAATATCTAGGATACATTCCCAAGGTACTGGGTATAGGAAGAAATGGAAAAATATGATCAAGATTTAAAAGAAAAGCCTATCATATCAGTATGGGCTCAGGATGACTCAGATGTTGGAAATAGCAGGCAAGCATTTTATCGTTTTTTTAACGTTTTTTTTTATTTTTTGGGGGACAGAGAGAGACAGAGCTTGAACGGGGGAGGGGCAGAGAGAGAGGGAGACACAGAATCGGAAACAGGCTCCAGGCTCTGAGCCATCAGCCCAGAGCCTGACGCGGGGCTCGAACTCACTGACCGCGAGATCGTGACCTGGCTGAAGTCGGACGCTTAACCGACTGCGCCACCCAGGCGCCCCAGCAGGCAAGCATTTTAAAACAGCTATTGTAACTGTGTTGAGAACATGTGCTCAGATAAGAGTTAAATAAATGAAACAAGATACATTATTTGTGTATTGGAAGATTCAGTATTATTATGTCAATTTTATCCAAATATTTATAGTTTCAGTGCAATGATAAAATTCTAGCATGATTTTTTTGTGGAAATTGACAAGTTACTTCTAAATTTCATATGAATTCAAAGGGTTAGAATATAAAAAACATCTCTGAAAATGAACTATTGGAGAACATACTCTACTGATTGCAAAGCTTATTATGTGTCTCTAGGAATTATGACATGGAAGCCTTGGTGTAAAGACGACAGATTGACCAATGGTGCACAACAGAAAGTCCACAAATGACTTACCCATACAGCTTATTACATTTGACAATGAAGTAAAAGCAATTTAGTGGAAAGTAGATATTATTTTTAACAAATGATGCTGGAAAGTAATTGATAGCCATATATAAAAACATGAACTTTGATCTTAACTAACAACATAACCACAATTAAAAGAAAAAGAGGGGTGCCTGGGTGGCTTACTCTGTTAAGCTTCTGACTCTTGTTTTCAGATCAGGTCTTGCTCTCATGGTCGTGGGATTGAGCCTCAAGTCGGGCTCTGAACTGAGCATGGAGTCTGCTTGAGATTCTCTCTCTCCCTCTGCCTCTCCCCTGCTCATCCTCTCTCTGTCTCTTTCTCTCCAAATAAATAAATAAACATTAGAAAAAGAAAAAGAAAAAAAAGACATGCTGAAATTAGATAATAGTCCTGAGTATTTAACCTAAATTTTAAAACTTTAAGAAGAAAGCATAGAATAAAATTTTGTGACATTGGGTTAAAATTTTCTTAGATATGTCCCAAATACATAATGTATAAAAGATAATAATGGACAAATCGAACTTCATCAAAATGAAGGATTCTTCTCTTTGAAACTCGCTAAGAGAATGGTTGGATAATTTTCAAATCACATATCAGATAAAGGAATTATACCTAGAATATATAAACCTCAAAACTTCATAATAACAAAGTAACCAACACAATTTTTAAAAATGGAGAACAGTGTCAAAATGCTGAGAGTTGCCATATTAAGATACTATTAAAGACCGGACAATTAGGAGATTTTGGTGCCCTTTCTAGAGCTTTTTTGTTTATTTGTTTTCTTTTGTTTTTTTCCATGTGGTTTTTGAGGGTGAAGAATGAACACAGAGTGCAGTTGGTTGGAGATTAAATAGTAGCTCTAACATATAAAGAGCTTGGAAGTCATCATTTCTGCTTTACAACAAGAAACATTCTGAGAAAATTGAAAATCTACAGTTGTTCTCAGACCTCTCAGAGAACTGAGATCACAACATAGACATCCAACCTGAAATATGGAAACGTAGCTGAGATCTACTCATAAGGAATCATAAACTGGCAGGGCCATTTCTATGGTAATTTTGATGAATTGCTGAAAACAGAGTAGTATAGCATGAGATTGAGAAATTCCTGATTCCATAGACTTAGGGGGTCCTATACCTACATGACTGTACCTCCAGGAACCTCACCATTTTCTCATAATGAAAATACTAAAGACCTCTTTTTGTTTCAAGCAGGGAAAAGGAAAAACACCAATGGTGTAATGTACTGACAGCATTCTCCATAAAAAAAAAAAAAAAAAAAAAAAAAAAAAAAAAAGATCGGTAATTCAAGGAAAAGACTTTAACAGAGCTTTATCCATCCCACTTGGGAGAAAGCCCTGTTGATAGTATACACACTTGATACGAGGTAATGAGAATGGCATTTTACTTTCATGGTCTTGCTTCCAAAAATATACTGTCATAATCTAATCATGAGGACTAAATTAAACCAATTCCACCCAAAGGCATCCTATAAAATGTTTGACCATTATTTCTCAAAACTACCAAGGTCATAAAAAAAAAGAAAAAGAAAATCTGAGAAAATGTCACAGTCTGAGAAGATATGAAAATTAATATTCTGTGGAAACATGGATGGAACCCTGGAATAGTAAAAGGACATTAAGTGAAAATTTAAGAAAACTTAATTAAGTATGGGCTTTAATTAATAGTAACATATCAATATTGGTTCATTAGGGGTGACAATTATGACCTGTGAGATGGTTGTCTGGGTTATACTGTGCACTCTCAACCACTGTACTCCATTACCCTCAAAAGATGAGACCCCACCCAGTGAATTCCATCTGGTAGAATTTCTCTAGTGTTTGAAGAGGATTATTTTTAAAATATTTTTATTCAATACTTTTTTAAACAATTCTGTGGTAGGCAGAATAACAGCCCTCCAAAGATACCTGAGTCCTAATTCCCAGAATTTGTGAAAATGTTACCTTACATGGAAAAAAGGACTTTGTAAATGTGAGTAAAATTGAGACCTTGAAATATGAAGGTAATCCTGGGTTACCTGAATGAACCCAATTTGATCATACGAGTCTTTAACCTTTCCAGGTTGAGGTCAGCATGGAGGGATATGTAACTATTGGTGAATGGTCAGAGAGGTACATAACTTTGTTTTGAAGATGAACGGAGGAGACCCATGAGCTGAGGAATATGAGAAGTCTCTAGAAGCTGAAAACTGCAAGGAAAGGGATTTTCCCCTAGAGCCTCTAGAAAGGACTAAGGTCTTGCTAACACCTTGATTTTAGTCACTGTGTTTAAGATTTTAGTCACTGTATTTAAATTCTGACCTATAGAAATATAAGGTAATGAACATGTTGCTTTAAGTTACTAGGTGTGTGGTAATTTGTTACATACTGCAGCAACAAAAACATCAGGCAAAACTTCTTGGTGTATATGCTCTCTACCATTTATTAGCTCTCATTTTTTTTTTTTTTTTTGATTCAGCAAGAAAAGCAGTGAGTAGTGGGCAACACAGTCCAGGTCAGTGAAAAATGCTAAAACCTGAAGTAGGAATCTCTGTTTTCACAGTAATTATACAGACATCAATTTCTTTGGGTGAAATGATGGAGTTACTACTCCTAAGAGACCTGCATATTTTAAGAGTAGACTTCTGGGACGTCCCACCTAACAATCATGGTGTACTGATGGAGTACAGTCTTCCCAATTTAATGACAAAATGAAATAAGCTTCTATGGAAACATGAGTTCAACGGTAGAGCCACAAATCAGAAAATGAGCTGGACTGGACATGGAGTAGGAATAGGGTCAAGAGGGGTGAAAAGTTTAGTTCAGGATATGGCTGAGTGGGAAAAAGAATAAATGTCCAAATACTGTTGTCTGAAAAACACCTAGCTGGAGATAAAGGACTCTTGAGCTTGTTCAGGGTGGCACTGTGGCACTTGTGAGGCACACATTGAGGCATTGCAAGGAGAAGACATCATTTTTTTTTTTTTTTTGCACCTTTAATCTGCTGACAGATGAAAAGTCCATTACTGCTCGTTAACAGACTATTTGTGCTATAAATTTTCAGTTATAACAAATATTAAAAGCCTCCGGCTCAGATAACCAGGGAAAACTAGTTCATATCTAATTACTTGTTATTTGTCTCTATACCAGATTTCCTAGACTTAGGAAAAAAGAAAAAAGTATGTAAAATACCTCACATTGTTTCAAAAATTGATTACATTTTGAGATGTTAATATTGAATTTGAATTCAAATATATATAAACCTGAGGGAGGGGGTTCTTATTTATAACTTCATTCTTATTTTTAGATTATCCTCCTATTTTAGACAATGACTATGGAGGATGAAATAAATTACACTTTTGAGAAAATAATAGGTGGAAGCCCCCCAAATTTGCAAGCTGGGATATCCAGAAATTAAGATGTTAGGAAAGAGACGTCTATTTCTCAGAGTCTAGTATATAATTGATGGGTCATATTGAGACTTGATTAGCAAAATGGTAATATGTTAATTTCCCTACTTAATGTTATATAACAAAGCCAAGTCTGTGTGTGTGTATGTATGTGTGTGTGTGTATAATTCCTTCTTAGAGTTTATTGTCTCTATTTTATAACTGTTTATTTATTTATTTATTTATTTATTTATTTATTTATTTATTTATTTCTGGACCTCATTTTCTATTATGTATCATAAGAACCTCATAACTCATGTCCATGAATATATTCAAATTCTTATCAATCTATTCTGTATATAAATCCTGGAGTAATCTTTCTAAATTAAAAATGTATCATGTTATCCTCTGGATTAAAATGTTTGGAAACATTTTCTTTACCACAAGACAAATTCCTCATTTATAACTAAAATGCAATTCTAGCTTAATCACCAGTGCTTCTCAGTACTCCATATTACACTGTTAGAACTTCCCCCTAAAATGCCTCCTCTCCATATATTCATCCATTTCCACTTGCCTGGGATACAATGCAGGGAAGAGTTCTTAGTAAATCAAATCAAATTAAAGTGGTCTTAGCAATTTGTATCCAGGCAAACAGACCAAACTAACTCCTGCAAAGGAAAATCTCAATAAGAATAGTTTTTAATAAATGGAATGTATAGAACATATGAATTATTATGGTTTAATATACCATGCACAAAAGTTTTCTCTAGAAAAAAATAATTTCTATAGTTCTTGTATATATCAGGGCTGCTTACAGGCAAGATGATCACATCCTGATCTTATGGGGGTGATTTCAACACAAATGCAGCTTTATTGTGATGTTAAATTTTTTAATTTCCTCATCTCTGGACTTTTCTTTCATACTAATGGATTTGTTGAACTTTATTTTGCTAACATTTGTTATTTCCTTAACATTTTTAAACTTTTTATGTGCTTTGATTTTAACTCTAGTCTTAACCAAATTCGGAAATTGTTTTAATTTCCAAAATTTATTCAACATGTAGTTATGGCTTTGTGCTCATTTTTGTCCATCTTTATAATGTATGCATTTATAATGGAATATATGTTTATTATGTCATATAATTATTCTTCTCACTTGTATCAAAATTATTGCGACAAAATGTAAATTATTCATATATTTCAAATTATTAAGCCTCTTGTTATGTTATAATCAACTTTAATTCACACCATGCTTTACTTAATTTGTTCACTAATTTAATATAAAATCAAGATGTCTCCAAAAATTGTACTTTATCTTTGATCATTTATCTGGATGATTAACTACTTTTTTATCCTATGTCTTATATTACCACATACTGCTTTTCTGTAAATCTAGAAATGTCATGAAATTTACCACTGAGGATTTTCTCCTCGCAACTTGATTGTGAGATCCATAAAGTAAACAAAACACAAGTCATATTTTCTATTTTGCAATCTGCAATGTATATATAGTATGTTACCCTTTACTTAGAGATCAAAGATTTTTAGATTATATTTCAACAGAATTTACTAAGTCTATATATTAGCTCACTTTTTAGTCCAGGTATTTTCTATTTACAGAGTTCATAAACTTTTGATTTAGAAGAACAGCAATACTTCTTTTAAAACAAATTATCTAAGATCCAGTATTTGAGTTCTGAACTGTATAATCAACACATATAAAAAGAAACAATGAATTCTTCCTCAAGTCTAAGATGATCTATAAGGAACATAATAGAGACCCTAGAAATAAACCCACACATGTAGAGTCAACCAGTCTCTGACAAGGGTGACTAGACCATACAATGGGGATAGGATATTGTCTTCAATAAAAGGAGATAGGAAAACTGGATAGCCATATGCAGAAGAATGAAATTGGATCTCTCTCTCATACCACTTAAAAATTAACTTGAAATGAATTAAAGACTTCAATTTAAGACATGAAACCCTAAAACTCCTAGAGGAAGTAGGGAAAGGATACTTGACATTTGTCTTCTCAGTGATTTTTTGGATATCATACCAAAAGCGAAGGCAACAAAAGCAAAAATAAATTTGAGATTACATAAATTAAAAAAGCTATGTAGTAAAGAAAACTATCAACAGAATGAAAAGGCATTCTATGGAATGGGAGAAGTTATTTGCAAACCATATATCTAATATGGGATTGATATCCACAATATAGAAGGAATTCCTACAACTCAATAGGAAAAAGAAAATCAAAAATGGGTAAAGGACTTGAATAGACATTTTTCCAAAGAAGATATAAAAACAGCCAAAACCGACACAAAAAGATGTTCACTACCACTAATCTTCAAAAATGCAAATGGAAACCACACTGTGATTTGGGCTTGCCAATTAGGGTGGCTATTACCAATAGACAAGGGATCTATTTTGGTAAGGATGTGGAGAGAACAGAACACTTGTACATTGTTGGTGGGTATGTAAGTTAGTACAGCCATTGTTCAAAACAGTATGGAGTTTCCTCTAACAATAAAAAATAAAACTATCATGTGATCCAGCAATCCTGCTTTTGGATATATATCTGAAGGAGGCAAAATCAGTATCTTGTATGGGTATCTGCACTCCCATGTTCATTGTAGCTTCTTAACAATAGCCAGGATACGGAAACGGTCTAAGTGTCCATCCGTGGTTGAATGGATAGAGACTATATATATTAAATTATTATATATAATATTTCATATGTATATAACAAACTATTATTCAGACATAAGAAAAAGAAGGACAGAGAAATGCAAATATTGTATAATATCACTTGTATGTGGAATAAAAAAAATTAAATTAGTAGAAACAGACAGTGAAATGGTGGTTGCCAGAGGCTGGAGGAGTGGAGGAAATGGGGAGAGATTGGTCAAAGAGCACAAATTTTTAGTTATAAGATGAAGAAATTCTGAGGATCTAAAGTACAAAATGGTGGCTATAGTTAATAATACTGTATTGTATACTCAAAGTTTGCTAAAAGAGTAAATGTTAAGCATTCTCAGCCAACAGAAGAGAAAGGCAACTATGTGAAGCAATTAATGTGTTAATTAACTTAGTGATGATAATTATTTCACAATGTATATGTATATCTAATCATCACATTATACACTTTAATACATGCCATTTTATTTGTTAATTATGCTTCAATACAATATTTTAAAATATGTTAAATGTCAATTCAAATAATTCAAAATTATGGAACAACACTTTTTTTCATTTTTTTCAAATTTCTTTTTAAATTATTTTAAGCTCTGGTATTATCTGGAAAAGAAAAGTATTTTCCTTAATAAGTCTTATGGGATGCCCAAGAACAGAATCTATTATTTTAGGTAAAATTCTTAGCTAACATTCAGAATGGATTGTTAAATAAAATTCATACAAATTAAATAGCTTAATATCACCAAAATCGAGGGTTGTAATAATTTGAAGATTAAAGACAGTCATGAGGCACAGAAGAAATAGAAAAAGGTCAGCATATTGAAAGTAGCTCCTTTTCTTTTCATACTAGCTATGTACTTCTTGCCCAGAATGATGCATGAGGTCCCCAAGTGAGAGTCTATAGGGTCATGTCACACAGCACAGAGGGTTTAAGTTTTGAAATATCTCCATTTCGTACCTCAGAGGGTTCTAAAACTTACCCTGTCTCCTAAATCCATAGATCCTGGCTATCAACCATATGAATATTTGGCCAGGTGTATCTTGCTAATAACATTCTGTAGGTTAGAACTTTTGCAAATATTAGTTGAATCATCCAGAGTTCCACTTGGCAAAGATATATAGAATATGTAGCCAATACTTTCTCTTCTATTCTTAGGTGTATGTCCCAGGAAGGGAGTAAATGAGGTGTTGATCAGCTGCTTTCATTCCTTCCTCCCCAGGTTCATTTGGTGATCAAATCATCAAACTTGAAAAGACCCCATCATGGAATAATCTATTGTAGAGTTTGCTAACTTGAAGGTAAAAAAGCATCTAGCTTTAAGTTTATAATAAATCTAACTTACTAATAACCCTCTTACTACTCTCTATCTTTCATTTAGAAAATAAAAATAAATAGATAGGCAACCTAAAAATATAAATTGAAAACAGCTGAAGAAAAAAATAAAAACACAGAAAAAAATAATAAATACACATGGCTCTGGTAGTCAACCAAAGCATAATGAAAAAATTATGTTGATGATAAGCAAAGATATTGACAGTTTGACTGCTTTGACTGGAGTACATGGTATGCTAAGAACATTATTGAAAAGAAAAGTCATGTGGAAGGAATTTCCTCTCTCCTTATAAGCCAAAAGGAAGGAAGGAAGGAAGGAAGGAAGGAAGGAAGGAAGGAAGGAAGG
>NW_024412413.1:44356028-44408401 GCF_014898765.1 Herpailurus yagouaroundi
AGGAAGGAAGGAAGGAAGGAAGGAAGGAAGGAAGGAAGGAAGGAAGGGAGGGAGGAAGGAAGGGAGGGAACTGCTTTTCATCTTTAAATCCCAGAAATTTGTGTTGGAGGAGTCAATCAATCAGATCTGTTTGAAATTTGCCAAGGATTTTAATATTACTTTTCCCAATTTTATCATTCTCATCTATAGTAGTAATTGAGGTCTTGTTTTTTTTTAACATAACCAACTAAATGGAAATATGTAGCATTTCTGTTTTATATAACATCTTTTATATATATACATATAACATCTGTGAAATTCAGTCTTTCTGTGATAATTATTTGTCTTTTGACCTTAGCAACTATACAGCTGAGTAGTTAAGGAACACTATAAGATACAATAGTTTTGTTAAGTTCTTTTCTGTTTACCTTAAAAGGACATGTTCTAAAATTTTTTAAGAAATTTTTAATGTTTATTTTTGAGAGAGAGAGAGATAGAGCCTAAGAAGAGAATGGGCAGAGAGAGAGGGAGACACAGAATCCAAAGCAGGTTCCAGGCTCTGAGCTGTCAGTACAGAGCCAATGTGTGGCTCAAACTCACGAACTGTGAGATCATGACCTGAGCCAAAGTCAGATGGTTAATGGACTGAGCCACCCAGGCACCCCATGACATGCTCTAAATTCTAATGTATCTTTTTAGCTTAACTGTGAAATAAATTTGATGAATACTACTATGTCTACTAAAATTTGATGTAAGTAGTATGTTTCACTCCCAGGAAAGTAAAATTATAGTATCATTGATGATAATCTTCATACTATAAAATTATAGTATCTTGATGATAATCTTCATAATTATATCAATTTATGCCATGATTTTCATTTTATTATAAAATTAGCTTTTTACTACAGGTAAGAGTAAAATTAATACACAAAAGAATGGTGTATTCTCTTGATGGAGAAATATATTTTTGTGATATAATTCAGTTACTTTTTTGTTTTTTGCCTCCAAGTTTTTTCCCCTGTTTTAAATTTATATTTTAGTTAATATACAGTGCAATACTGGTTTCAGAAGTAGAATCCAGTGATTCATCATGACACCCAGTGCTCATCACAAGTTCTCTTCTTAATACCCATCATCCATATGGCCCATCTCCTCCCCACCTCCCTTCATCAACTCTCAATTTGTTCTCTATCATTAAGAGTCTTTTGTGATTCGTTTCTCTTTCCTCTCTGTCCCCCCGCCTCATATATTAATCTATTTTGTTTCTTAAATTCCACATATGAGTGAAATCATATTATATCTGTCTATCTCTGATTGACTTATTTCACTTAGCATAATACATTCTAGCCCCATCCATGTCATTGCAAATGGCAAGATCATTTTTTGATGGCTGAGTAATATTCCATTGTGTGTGTGTGTGTGTGTGTGTGTGTGTGTGTGTGTGTGTGTGTATAAACACACCACGTCTTCTTTATCCATTCATCAGTCAATGGACATTTGGGCTCTCTGCATACTTTGGCTATTGTTGATAATGCCACTATAAACATTGGAATGCATGTACCCCTTCGAATCTGTATTTTTGTATCCTTTGGGTAAATACCTAGTAGTGCAATTGCTGGATCATAGGGTAGTTCTATTTTTAGTTTTTGAGGAAGCTCCATACTGTTTTCCAGAATGGCTGCACCAATTTGCATTCCCACCAACAGTGTACAAGGATTCTCCTTTCTCTGTATCTTTGCCAACACTTATTGTTTCCTGTGTTGTTAATTATAGTCATTCTGACAGGTGTGAGGTGGTATCTCATCATGGTTTTGACTTCTATTTCCATGATGATAAGTGATGTTGAGCATCTTTTTATGTGTTGTTAGCCACCTGGATATCTTCTTTGGAAAAGTGTCTATTCATGTCTTCTGCCCATTTCTTTACTGGATTATTTGGTTTTGGGGTGTTGAGTTTGAGAAGTACTTTATAGATTTTAGATACTAACCCTTTATCAGAAATGTCATTTGTAAATATCTTCTCCCATTCTATCTATAGGCTACCTTTTAGTTTTGTTGATTGTTTGCCTCACTGAGCTGAAGTTTTCATCTTGATGAAGTCCCAGTAGCTCATGTTCACTTTTCTTTACCTTGCCTTTGGTGATGAAGAGTTGATCTGACTGAGGTCAAGAGGTTGCTGCCTATGTTCTTCTCTAGGATTTTGATGGTTTCTTGTCTCACGTCAGGCCTTTCATGCATTTTGAATTTATTTTTGTGTATGGTGTGAGAAAGGGGTCCAGTTTCATTCTTCTGCATGTTGCCATTCAGTTTCCCAACACCATTTGTTGAAGAGACTGTCTTTTGTCCCTTGAATATTTTTTCCTGCTTTGTTGAAGATGAGTTGACCATATGGTTGTGGGTCCATTTCTGGGTTCTCTATTATGTTGCATTGATTATATTTGAGTCTTTATTGATTTGTAAAAAGACATGCCGATTTTTCTTCTAATATGGCATATTATTATTACTATTTCTAGTGAGTCTTTCCTTCCTTCCGTATAGTATGGAATAAAAATCTAAATGTTCTTGAGGGTTTTTCAGCTTACCCATCTTAACTAATGATAAAATTGGAAATTGTTTATTCTATTGTGTAGTAGGTGCTGCAGTAATTTCTTCATTTATTTACCTCTTTACACTACCAGAATTTTTCAAACTAGAGTACCATTTGTGTTTTCTTACAGGAAATAATTGTGGATATGTGTGATATTAAAAACATTTTATTAAGATGATATTTTTATAAATAGCATGTCAAACTATAACTCTTTGTGGTAATTCTTCTTTTACAGTTATAAAAATAAGAATAAATACAAATTATTTCAAGTACCAAAAAGCAAATTAGTAAGAATAATAAAGTTCTATATTTATTCTTCCCTTACAAGAGTTCAAATGATTCCAAGTTGTAATTTTAGTTATGCCACTTAGAAACATTATGGCTTTGAGGAATTTCCTTAACCACCTGGACCTTCAATTTCTTTACACATAAAGGGTGATAGTAATACCTACTTGCTATGATTATTTTGAAAATTAAAATGGCTAACAATTATATTGTACTTAATAAGGTTATCCATTACCCAGAGACTGGTATTCATTAAAAGAGTGTGATTTTTATTATTAGAAAAGAAATTTTATTTGGTCTCCTGAGACAAATTAGCATTTAGTCTTTTCTTTGGTTAATGGGAAAGGGTAGATCAAAGTGGGGAAGAAAAGACCTACTTTATCACATTTACAGCATTTATACAAAAAGTTTTGTAGAATTAGTTGTTTAGACCTGGAGAGTAATTTTCCATGGAAACAAAGCTATAAATGGTAGCTAGTTCCTCAGAAAAACCCACAGAACTCTATTTAGGCCATCATGTAGTTGAAATAATGTGTAATTGCAATGGAAAATAGTAAGGAAATAATACTGTTGCAATACTACCAATTAAACAAAACAGAAAAAAAAGAATACACATTAGTTCTTTATTGAATTATTGGGCTGACTGAAAAACATTTAATTAAAAGATGAAGGATTTATCACCCAAGATTCTGTAGAAATTCTAAAGGTCACTTTATGGCATTTTCAGAGGCTTTAGGGAATGATTACACTACTCATTAAAACTAATCTGACTTCATTTTGTTTTCTTTTATCTTTCTTTTTTCCATTTCAAATACAATGAAGAGATAATTATGAGGAAAAAAGAAAGTGAATATAGAGAAACTATTCTGATATTGGAAGAGAAAAGGAGTTCAGAATGGGAGAGAGAGGAAAAGGCAGGTTATTGAAGAGGGCAGTGGGAGTTTTTTGAGAAAGGAAAGGGAAGAGAGGATAAGACTGAATGGAAGAAAGGTACAAAGGAATAGTGGAAAAGGAAGAGAGAGGATTGGAATTTGTTAGAGTATATGCAATGTGACACATGGGAAACGTTTTTTTAAAAAAGATTTAATCCATAGCATAAAGATTGTATTGCAGTATGAATCAGCCTACTGCAAGGGTGAAGTTACATTAATATCTTAAAATTTCTAAAAAAATATAGTAATTTTGCATTCTACAAGAAAAAAAGATAAACATACTGGAAATCAATGACTTATCTCAAATCCATCAAAGAACTGAGGTCATGAAGCAAACTCCCACCCAGAAATCTGAAATACAGAAGTGTAGTGAGATTCATAGTTCAGGGCAGCTTACTATATACTGATAGGAACACTTAACAAGGTAATTTTGACAAACTTCTGGAGACAGAGTAAGAATCCCTAAAAGGCCCAGTTTTCGGGGCCCCCTTTAATTTTGTGGGTTTACCTACAGGAAAATCATTGGGTTCTCAATATGATTATCCTAGAAAAATCCCCTCATGTTTCCTGTTTTGGATAGATGGGATATAAACATTTAAAAATATATCCAAAGAATTCTATATAACAAATGCTTGTTCTAAAAGGAAAACTAATTTACTAGAGTCTTATTAACTTGGAAAAAGAATATTAGCCAACTTCAGCCTTTCTAGCTTTCCCATCTCACCTAAGAAAAGCACAGTCCTAAGAAACACTTCTGATTATAACGGGCATATACTTAGACTCACTAAGAGACTGAGATTTAATTATAAGCTTACAGAACACTTTCTCTACCCCACACCTTACATCAACAGGGATCCAGTATAATAAAAGAAGATTATAATGAGCTGCAAGAGTGAAGAAAAGGTTTTTAGAGACACCCACAAACAACAAGGGAAAAAAAAATGTCCAAGGACAGTATAGAAAACAGGACTCTGATACCTGTAGCTGTAGCAAATATTAAACACAGCCAAGCGCCTGTCTAGATTACCATTAAAACTTGGCTAAAACCCCATTTACCTTTCTTTTTCCTACCCAATACATTATGTGTGGTTTTTGACAAAAAATACAAAAAAAAATAAAAAATACAAGGCATGAGAAAAAATAATCAAAAACAAAGTTTGAATAGACAAACCAAGTATCAGAACCAGACTCAGTTATGACACAGATTTTAGAATCACCAATAAATAGGGATTTTAAATTAAATATAATTGATATGTTAAGAGCTATAATGGAAAAAAAAAGCATGCAAATACAGAAGAGTAATGTAAGCAGAGAAAGGGGAATTCTGGGATAAAATTAAAAGAAATCATTAGAAATCAACAACACTGTAACAAAATGAAAAATGCCTTTGGTGGTCTCATCAGTAGGCTGGACAGGATAGAGAAAGAATCCGAGATCTTGAAGCTAGGTGAATGGGATTTTCGAAACTAAAATCAAAGAGAAAATAGAATGAATTAAAAAGAAAAAAAAATTCAAGACTTATGTATCAATAACGAAGAGTGTGACACAGACACATATTTGTAGTTAGAATACCAGAAAGAAAAGAGAAAGAAGAAATATTTGAATAAATAATGACTGAGAATTTCCCAAAGTTAATGACAGACACCAAACTGGAAACATAGGAAGCTCAGAAAACAGCACATAGGATAAATACCAAACAATCTACATCTGGGCATGTCATACCCAAATTTTGGAAAAAGAAAAAGAAAATTGTGAAAGAAGTCATGGTAAAAACAAAACAAAAATGCCTTATCTACTGAAGAACAAGGGTAAGTATTACATCTGACTTTTCCTCATGAGTCATACAAAAAAGAACAGAATGGAGTGAAATATTTAAACTTTAGGGGAAAAAAACCCCACCAATCTACTATTCTGTATACAGCAAAAGTATTCCTCAAAAGTAAAGGAGTCAAAGACATTCTTGGGAAATAATTGAGGAAATTTGCCACCAGTTATACCTGCCTTGAAAGAAATATCGAAAATTCCTCAGAGAGAAAGAGAGGATATGGGTCAGAGCCTCAGATAAACATAAAGCTAGACAATGTTAGAAACAGAAGTTTAAAAATTACTTACACTTCCTATGATGTATTATTTGAAAGCAGACTTATATTAGCTGAAAATGTATATTAGGTATATTGCAATCACTAGGACAATCAGTAAAAGATAAAATAAAAGGAGTGTAATTGATATGCTAAGGATAGAGAGAAAATGGAATCATATAAAATGTTCATTTATAACCAGAGAGGGCAGAAAAAAATATCACCTTAAAGGTAAGTGTCCTAAATACAGTAATTAAAAGACAGAGACTATCAAAATGGATGTAAGACAAAAGCAAAAACAAGACTCAACTATATGTTGTCTATAAGATACATACTTTTAATTTAAAAACCAAGTTCAGTTAAAAGTAAAGTTATGAAAAGATATAATATGCTGATAGTAATCAAAAGAGAGTGAGGGGGCACCTGGTGGCCCAGTCAGTTAAGTGCCTGACTTCAGCTCAGGTCATGATCTCACCTTTCCTGAGTTCAAGCCCCACATCAGGCTCTGTGCTGACAGCTCAGAGGCTGGAGCCTTCTTCAGATTCTGTGTCTCCCTCTCTCTCTGCCCCTCCCCTGCTCATGCTCTTTTTGTCAAAAATAAATAAACATTAAAAATTTTTTTAAAAAAGTGAGAATAACCATATTAATTTCAGACAAAGCAAACTTCAAAACAAGGAAAATTATCAGATAACTTGGGGCATTACATAATGATAAAATGGTCAATTCTACAAGAAAATATCATAATCCTTAATCTGTAGGCACCCAACATTAGAACATCGAATAAGAATTACAGAAATCAGGGGTGCCTGGGTCATTCAGTCGGTTAAGCATCCAACTTTGGCTCAGGTCATGATCTCACATTTTGTGGGTTCTAGCCCTGCACTGGGCTCTGTGCTGACAGCTCAGATCCTGGAGCCTGCTTTGGATTCTGTGTCTTCCTCTCTCTCTGCCCCTCCTCCTCTTGCACTCTGTCTGTCTCTCTCAAAAATAAATAAACCTTAAAAAAAAATTACGAAGTCAAAAACTGACAGAAATACAAGGAGAAATGGGCAAATCCATGATTTTAGTTGAAGATTTTAACACCTATTGCTTTTTCAACTCACACTCAGTAGACAGAAAACCCATAAGGGTGTGACTTGGGAAACACCACTAAACAACTGTATCTAATTGACTTATAAAATGCATTATCCAACAACAGAATAAGATCACATGGACCATTTACCAAGATAGACTACATTCTGGCTCATAAATCACACCTTAACAAACTTAAAAGAAGAGAGATAATACAAAATATACTCTTACTCTAAAATGGAGTTAAATAGAAATCTGTAACAGAAAGCTAGACAATGATATATTATATATTAATATATATTTATATTATATAACAATATAAATTATATATATTAGAGTAAACAACACAAATTTAACAACACATGTGGATCATAGAAAAATATTAAGAAAAAAATTGGGGCGCCTGGGTGGCTCAGTCAGTTAAGTATCTGACTTAGGCTCAGGTCATGATCTCACGGTTCATGAGTTTGAGTCCCACATTGAGCTCTGTGCTGACAGCTTGGAGTCTGGAGTCTGCTCTGGATTCTGTGTCTCTTTCTCTACCCCTCCCCTATTCACACTCTCTCATTCTCTCTCTCTCTCTCTTAAAAATAAATAAACATTAACAAATTAAAAACATTTTTAAAGGAAAATATATATTTGAAATATTTTAAACTAAATCTAAATGAAAATGTAACCTATTAAAATTTGTGTGATGCAGCAAAAGCAATGATTAGTGAGGAACTTTATAATATGAATGCATGTATATTATAAATGAAAATGAAAAAGAGCTGAAGTCATAATTTAAGCTTCTACCTTAGGAAAACAGAAAGAAGACAAATTTATGCCTAAATGAAGCAGAAGAAGAAAAAAAATAGAGTAGAAACTTCGACACTGAAAACAAACAAAAAGACATTGAAAAAAAATCAATGAAAACAAAAGCTGTTTCATGGAAAAGTTTAGTAGAATTGGTAAGTTTATAGCCTAGATAACAAAAGATAAAAAGAGACAACACATGGGGCGCCTGGGTGGCGCAGTCGGTTAAGCGTCCGACTTCAGCCAGGTCACGATCTCGCGGTCCGTGAGTTCGAGCCCTGCGTCGGGCTCTGGGCAGATGGCTCGGAGCCTGGAGCCTGTTTCCGATTCTATGTCTCCCTCTCTCTCTGCCCCTCCCCCGTTCATGCTCTGTCTCTCTCTGTCCCAAAAATAAATAAAAAACGTTGAAAAAAAAAAAAAAGAGACAAGACACAAATTGCTAATGCCAGAAATAGGAGGAAATCACTACTGGGCACGAAAATAATTTTTTTTTAAGTATATTACTAGCAACTCTGTGTGCACACATATGATAATTTGGGAAAATGGACCATTTCTTTGAAAGATACATAATACTAAAACTCCCAGAAAGAGAATTAAATAATTTGAGTAGGACTATAACTATTAGAGAAATTGAATTAACACTTAAGATTCTTCTCCAAAAAGGAAGCACTAGGGCTCAAATGTTTTCACTTGTGATTTCTAGCAAGTATGTTAGGGGGAAAAAAATCTCAATCTCTTCCAGAATCAGAAGGGACACTTTAACTTGTTCCATGAGGCCAGCACTACCTTAATAACAAAAGCAGATGAAGATATTGTAAGAAAGAAAGGAAAACTATAGATGTGTAACTCTTAGGAACATAGATGCAAAAATTCTCAACAAAATGTTAGGAAATAGAATTCAACAAATAATACACTAAAACTAAGGGGGATTTATTACAAACATGCAAACCTGGTTGCCCATACAAAAACCAATTAATATAACCTACCAATTAATATGCAGGTAAAGGTAACAAATCATATAAACATATCGACTGATGCAGAAAAAGCATTTGACAAAATACAATGCTCAGCCAATTAAAAAGACTCACCAAACTAGGAATAGAGAAGAACTTCCTCAACTTGATAAAGAACATATACAAAAACCCTGCAGTTAACATAATATTTAAAAATGAAAAGCTGAATATTTTCCCCATAAGATGGTGAACATGGTAATGGTGTTCTCTTTTACCACTTCTATTCAACATCATACTGAAAGTTTTAACTAGTGCAGTAAGACAAGAAAGGTAAAATAATGTGTACGGTTTGAGAAAGAAAAAATAAAAACATCTTTGTTCATTAATGGCATAATGGTCTATGTACAATATCATAAAGAAATGATCGAAAAACAAATAAACAACTTCTGGAATTGATGTGCAATTATAGGAAGGCCACAAGATACAAGTTAATATACATAAGTCATAATATACATAATATACATAAGTCATACATAATATACATAATATAGCACCAGCAATGAGGCATTAGAATTTGAAATTAAAAACAGTACCATTTATAAATATTTAAGTATAAATCAAATATTTAAATATAAAACAAACACAGGACATACAGATTCTATATTTAGAAAAATACAAAACTCTGATAAAGGAACTCAAAGAATAATTAAATAGAGATATATTTAATGCTCATAGATTGGAAGACTCAACATTGTTAAGATGTCAGCATTGTTAAGATGTTCCCAAGTGGCTCAGTCGGTTAAGCATCCAACTTTGGCTTAGATCATGATCGTGTGATTCAAGAGTTCAAGCCCTGAATTGGGCCCTGTGCTGACACCTTGGAGCCTGGAGCCTGCTTCAGATTCACTCTCTCTCTCTCTCTCTCTCTCTCTCTCTCTGTCTCTCTACCCCTCTCCTGCTCATGCTCTGTCTCTCTCTTTCTCTCGCTCAAAAATGAACATTTGAAAAAAAAAAAAAAAAAGATGCCTATTATTCTAACTTGACCAGAGCAGTTTCAATCAAATGAAGTTTCAATTTTGCAAAATGATTTTAAATTTTATATGGAAAATCAAGGACCCACATATTCAACACAACACTGAAGAAATTTTTTTTTTTAAATGAAGATTGACATTATCTGACTCTTAAGACTTACTGTAAAACTACAGTGGGTCTGCAAGAGAGGAAGGTGGTGGCAAGGTGGGCTTGCTTTCGCCCATGAATACAACTAGATAATTATTGTGTCATCTTAAATACCCCAGAAATCGACCAGAAGACAGACAGAATAAACTCTACAATTAAAGGAAGAGAGGTGGTCACATTGAAGAAGGAACAGAAGACCTAACTGGTTCATCTAAAACCAAGAAAATGTCAGAGACTTAGAAAAAATGACGAAATGGAGGAATTTATTCCAAATGAAGAACAAGATAAGGCCATGGCCAGACATATCTAAGTGAAACCAATGTAAGTAACATGCCTGATGGAGACTTTAAAGCAACTATGAGAAGGATACTTAACTAGGCTTTAGAAAAGAATAGAAGACATCAGTGAGACCTTACCACAGAGATAAAATAGTTAAAAAACAATCAGAGATAAAGAGAACAATGAATGAGATTAAAAACAGGCCTGATGTAATGAACAGCTGACTAGAAGAGGCAGAGGAACAAACTAGTGACCTAGAAGGCAAAGTAATGGAAAGTAATGAAGCTAAACAAAAGAGAGAAAGAATTATGCAACATGAGAGTAGAATTAGGGAATTCAGTGATTCCATTGAATGTAATAATATTCATATTATAGTAGTCTCAGAAGTAGAACAGAGAAAAAGGGAAGCAGAAATTTTATTTGAAGGAAAAAGATGAAAATTTTCCTTATCTAGTAAAGGAAACAGACATCCAGATCCAGGAGGCACAAAGAACTCTCATCAAAATCAACAAAAGGAGGCCAGCCCCAAGGCATATTGTAATTAATTTTGCAAAATATAGTGATAAATAAAAATAAATCTTAAAATCAGCAAGACAAAAGAAGTCCTTAACTTGGCAAGTCAGAAAGGAGTGGCATAATATATTTAAAGAGCTGAATGGGAAAAATCTGCAGCCAAAAATACTCTATCCAGCAAGGCTATCATTCAGAATAGAAGAAGAGATCAAGATTTTCCCAGACAAACAAAAACTAAAGGAGTTCATGACCACTAAACCAGCCCTGCAAGAAATATTTAAGAGGATTGAGTGTAAAGAAGAGACCAAAAATGACAATGACAAAAAGGGATAGGAGAAAATCACCAGAAACAATGACAAAACAAATAATACAATGCTAATACATATCTATCAATAATTACTCTGAATGTAAATGGAATAAATGCCCCAATCAAAAGACATAGGGTGTCTGAGTGGATAAAAACAGCAAGACTTGTTTATGTGCTGCCTACAAGAGACTCATTTAGACCTAGACCTAGACACCTGCAGATTGAAAGTGAGAGATGGAGAAACATTTATCATGCAAATGGATGCCAAAAGGAAGCCAGAGTAGGAATACTTATATATCAGGCAAACTACACTTTAAAACAGAGGCTGTAACAAGAGACAATGCAGGACACTATATAATAATAAAGGAGACAATCTAACAAGAAAACATAGGGGCACTTGGGTGTCTCAGTCGGTTAAGTGTCTGACTCTTGGTTTCGGCTCAGGACATGAGCTCACAGTTTGTGAGTTCAAGCCCTACATCAGGCTCTGTGCTGACAGCGTGAAGCTTGTTTGGAATTTTCTGTCTCCCTCTCTCTCTCCCTTCCCTCTTTGTCCTCTCTCTCTCTCTCTCTCTCTCTCTCTCTCTCTGTCTCAAAAATACATGAACGTTAAAAAAGAACAAGATATAACAATTGTGAATATTTATGCACCCAACATGAAGCACACAAATATATAAAATAATTAATAACAAACATAAAGAAACTAATTGACAATAATACAATAGTAGGGGACTATAACTCTCCACCTACATCAATAGATCATCTAAACAGAAAATCAAGAAGAAAACAATTGCTTTGAATGACACATTGGACCAGATGGACTTAACAGATATATTCAGAATATTCCTTCCTAAAACAGCAGAATATACATTATTTTAAGGTGCACATGGGACATTCTCCAGAATAGAGTACATATTAGGTCACAGAACAGGCCTCAACAACAACAACAACAAACACACACACAAAAAAACTTAAAGTCATATCATATACCTAAATACATGGAGGTTAAACAACATGCTACTGAACAATGAATGGGTCAATCAGTAAATCAAAGAATAAATTTGAAAAAAAAAATACATTGAAACAGATGAAGATGGAAACATAATTGTCCAAAACCTTTGGGATGTTGTAAAAGCAGTCTTAAGAGGGAAGTATATAGCAATACAGGTCTACCTTCAAGAAGCAAAAAAATCTCAAACAACCTAACTTTACATCTAAACAAAGGACAGAAGCCTGTAGCCAGTATAAGAAAGGAAATAATAAAGGTTGCAGCAGAAATAAAAGATAAAGAAGCAAAAATACAAAACACAATAGAACAGATCAATGAAACCAGGAGCTGGTTCCTTGAAACAATTAATAAAGTTGATAAACCTCTAGCCAGACTTACCAAAAAGAAAAGAGAAAGGACCCAAATAAATAAAATCTGAAATGTGAGAGGAGAAATAACAATGAACACCATAGAATTAAAAACAATATGTGCCAACAAATTGGGAAACCTGGAAGAAAGGAATAAATTTCTAGAAACATATAAATTACCAAAACTTACACAGGAAGAAATAGAATATTTGAACAGACCAATAAGCACCAAAGAAATTGAATCAGTAATCAAAAAAACTCCTAACAAACAATAGTTCGGGACCAGATAGCTTCACAGGTGAATTCTACCAAACATTTAAAGAAGAATTAATACATATTTTTCTCAAACTGTTCCAAAAAATAGAAAAGGAAGGAAAACTTTGAAATTCATTCTATGAGGCCAGCATTAACCTGATACCAAAACCAGAAAAATGACACCTCTAAAAAGGAGAATTACAGGCCAATATCCTTCATGAACATGGTCGCAAAAATTATGAATAAAATACTAGCAAACTGAATAACAGTAAAAAAATTATTCACTACAATCAAGTGAGATTTATCACTGGGTGGTAAGCATTGTTCAGTATTCACAAATCAATCAGTGTGATACAGCACATTAATAAGTTAAAGTAGAAGAACCATGGGTTTATTTGAACAGACAGAAAAAGTACTTGATAAAGTACAACATTGATTAATGATAAAACCTTTCAACAAAGTATATTTAGAAGGACATACCTAAAAATAATAAAGGCGATACATGAAAAATCCACAGCTAATATATCCTAAGTCGGGAAAAACTGAAAGGTTTTCTTCTGTAGTCAGAAAGAAGCCAGGGATGTCCACTCTCACCACTTTTGTTTCACATAATACTAGGAATCCTAGCCATAGCAGTCAAACAACAATAACAAAAAAAGGCATCCAAATCAGCAGGAAGAAGTAAAACTTTCACTATTTGCAGATGAACAATACTCTATATAGAAAACCCAAAAGACTCCACCAAAAAAATGCTAGAACTGATAAACGAACTCAAAAAAATTTCAGGTTACAAAATCAGTGTATAGAAATCTACATCAATTGGGGCGCCTGGGTGGCGCAGTCGGTTAAGCGTCCGACTTCAGCCAGGTCACGATCTCACGGTCCGTGGGTTCGAGCCCCGCGTCAGGCTCTGGGCTGATGGCTCAGAGCCTGGAGCCTGTTTCCGATTCTGTGTCTCCCTCTCTCTCTGCTCCTCCCCCGTTCATGCTCTGTCTCTCTCTGTCCCAAAAATAAATAAACGTTGAAAAAAAAAAAATTAAAAAAAAAAAAAAAAGAAATCTACATCAGTAATGAAGTAGCAGAAGGAGAAGTTAAGGAATCAATCCCATTTATAATTGCACCAAAAACAATAAGATACCTAGGAGTAAACCTACCAAAGAGGTAAAAGTACTATACTCTGAAAACTGTAAAACACTGATGAAAAATATTTGAAGATGACACAAAGAAATGGAAAGATATTCCATCTCATAGATTGGAAGAACAAATATTGTTAAGATATCTATACTACCTAAATCAATCTACACATTTAATGCAATCCTTATAAAAATACCAACAGCAATTTTCACAGAGCTGGAACAAACAATCCTAAAATTTGGATGGAACCACAAAGACCCCCAAATAGCCAAAGCAACCTTGAAAAAGAAAAGAAAATCTGGAGGCATCACAACTTCGGACTTCAAGTTATATTAAAAGCTGTAGAAATCAAAACACTATGGTACTGGCACAAAAATAGACAAAGAGATCAATAGAACAGAATAGAATACCCAGAAATAAATGCACAAATATATGGTCACTTAATCTCCAACAAAGCAGGAAAGAATATTCAATGGGAAAAAGTCTCTTCAACAAATGGTAGTGGGAAAACTGGACAGCAACAGGCAAAAGAATGAAACTGGAACTTTCTCACACCATACATAAAAATAAATTCAAAATGCATGAAAGGCCTAAATGTGAGACAAGAAACCATCAAAATCCTACCGGAGAACACAGGCAGCAACCTCTGGCCTTGACCTTGGCCAGAGCAAATTCTTACTAAACATATCACCAAAGGCAAGGTAAACGAAAGCAAACGCAAACTACTGGGACTTCATCAAGATGAAAACTAATGCATAACAAAGGAAACAATCAACAAAACTAAAAGGTAGCTTACAGAATGGGGGAAGATATTTGCAAATGACATTTCTGATAAAGGGTTCGTATCCAAATCTATAAAGAACTTCTTGAACTCAACATCCAAAAAAAACAAACAAATGCGCAGAAGACATGAATAGACACTTTTCCAAAAAAGATATCTGGTGGCTAACAGACAAAAAATGCTCAACATCACTTATCATAAAGGAAATACAAATCAAAACCATGTTGATATACCACCTCACCCCTGTCAGAATGACTTAAATTAACAACACGGGAAACAACAGGTGTTGACAAAGATGCAAAGAAAGGGGAACCCTCGTACACTGTTGGTGGGAATGCAAACTGGTGCAGCCACTCTGGAAAACATTATGGAGCTTCCTCAAAAACTAAAAACAGAACTACCCTATGATCCAGCAATTGCACTTTTAGGTACTTACCCAAAGGATATAAAAATAGAGATTTGAAAGGATACATGCATCCCAATGTTTATAGCAGCATTATCAACTATAGCCAAAGTATGGAGAGAGCCAAAATGTCAGTTGACTGGTTGATGGATAATGAAGATGTGGAATGGAATATTAGCCATCAAAAAATTGAAATCTTGCCATTTGCAATGACGTGGACAGAAGTAGAATATATTATGCTAAGCAAAGAGAGAGATAAATACCAATGATTTCACTCACATGTGGAATTTAAGAAACAAAACAAGCCAATATGAAAAAAAAAAAAAAAAAGAGGGAGAAAAGGCAAACCAAGAAATAGACTCTTAACAATAGAGAACAAACTGAGGGTTTCTGGATGGGAGGTGGGTGGGGAATGGGTCAAATAGGTGATGTAAGATTAAGGCATGCACTTGTGATGAGCATCTGAGTATTGTATGAAAGTGTTGAATCACTAAATTGTACACCTGAAACTAATATTACACTATATTTTAACTAACTGGAATTCAAACAAAAAAGTGGAAAAAAAAAAAAAGACTCCAAGAATCTAAACAAAAGAAAACAAAAAGCTGCAGTGATCAAGCCAGTATTGGCGAAAGAATAGACACATGGAGATCAGTAGAACTGCAAAAGAACCCACAAGTAAATACAAACAAATATAACCAACAAGTCTGATTAAAAAAACAAAGACAATTCCATGGAAAAAAGACAGTTTTTCAACAAATGGTGATAGAAGAATTGGACTTACACAGGCAAAAAATAAAAATAAATTTAATTTTTTTTAAAGTTGAGTCTAGATGCAGACACTACACTTTTCACAAAAATTATTTCAAGATGTGTCATAGACATAGGTGTAAACATATAAACAAACAAACACTATTTAAAAAGTTAAAAGAACATAGGAAAAAACTCTAGATGATGTTGGGTTTGGCAATGAATTTTTTGATATAGAAATACACAAACAAAAATCACAATCTATGAAAAAAACTGATAACTTAGACTTTGTTAAAATTAAAAACATCTACTCTGCAAAAGACACTATTAGTAAAATGAAAATGAAACCCAGAGGCTGGGAGAAAATATTTTCAATACGCCTATCTGAAAAAAACTAGTATCTAAATTTTTTTATCTCTTAAAACTAAATAAGAAAACAACTAAAGGGGCACCTGGATGTCTCAGTGGGTTAAGCATCTGATTATGAGATCAGGTAATGATCTCATAGTTTGTGAGTTTGAGCCCCACGTTGGACTCTCTGCTGTCAGTACAGAGCCCTCTTTGGATTCTCTCCCCACCCCCACTCTCTCTCTGCCTCTCCCCCTGCTCACACTCTCTCTCTCAAAAATAAACACTTTAAAAAATTAGTAAAATAAAATAAAATAATCCAATAAAAATGGGCAAAATGTGGACATCTTGCCAAAGACGATGTACGGGTGGCAAATAGGCAAGTGAAGAGATGGTCAACATAAGTTTTCATTAGCGAGTTGCTAACTAAAACAACAACATACCTCTACAAACCTATAAAAATGGCTAAAATTCAAGACACTAAAAACACCAAATGCTGATCAGAATGTGGAACAATAAGTGTGCCATTCATTACTGGTGAGAATGCAAAGTGGTACAGCCATTTGGGAGATTATTTGGCTGTTACTTACTGTAGAGATTCAGGGAGTTTTGTGACACAGTTTCTTTGTGACACAAAGAAAATGATGTGACCATGAGAAGCAGTAACACAACAAATTTTACATGTGAGGAAGTTATCATCCAGAGATGAGCAGGCCAGGGGAGCTACAGGGGGAGATAGGATTTCTCCTATCAAGGTGTCTAGGTGATGTCTAGGTGTATCTAGGTGATGTTCTTCAGTACATGTTAGGCCATATGTGGGTCAGAGAGCTCTGAAGGACATTAGTGACTTGAGGTCTTACGGTTACTAGGCTCTATCTCATCAGTGACCAATGAACACTGAATCAGCTTTCACAATACTAGGACCCGAATAGTGCCCTCCCCCATTCATATGTTGAAACCCTAGTCCCCAGTATGATGATATTTGGAAATTGGGCCTTTGGAAGATAATTACGTATAGATAAGTCATGAGGATAGGACCCTCATGATGGAATTACTACCCTTATAAGAAAAGGTACCAGATAAATTGTTTTCCATCTCTCTTAGCCATTTGCGGACACAGAAAGAAGACTGCAAGTCAGGAAGAGACCTCGATTGAGTTGACTTCCCACCTTGATGTTGGACTTTTCAGTCTCAGAATTTTGAGAAAATAAATTTGTTATTTAAGCCACCCCATTTATGTATTCTGTTATGGCAAGCCTGAGCTTACTAAGACACATTGAGTATGCAAAGCAGGCAAGGTCTAAACGGCTAAACATTTGCTTGTTTAAATTGAGGTTGTAGCTGGTGGACTTGTGATATAATAGGTCTCATACCATGGTGAAGAAAAAAAAAAAAAAACCTGAGGGCCAATATACAGAGACCATCTTAGGATCATCCATTTAATGCTCACAAAGCTTTAGTCTTACCATATGATCTAGCAATCACACTCCTAGGTATTTATGTAATTGAGTTGAAAGCTTATGTCCACAGAAAAACCTGCACATGAATGTTTATAATAGTGTTATTCATAATTGCCTAAAACTGTTGGCATCCAAGATGTCCTTCAATATTTGAATGGATAAACTGTGTTACATACATACAATGCAATCTCATTCAGCAGTAAAAGAAATGAGCTAGCAAGCTGTAAAAAGATGAGAGAAACATCAAATATATATTGTTAACTTAAAGAACCCAATCTGAAAAGGCTGCATACTCCATAATTACAATTTTATGATATTGCAGAAAAGGCAAAAATGTGGAGATATTAAATGTTCCTGATTCCACACCAATATAAATAAATTAAATAGGTGAAAAGAGACAAATCTGTATAGAATTCAAAATAATTTATGTAGTATCCTACCGTAAAGGAAGAGAAATATAACTTTCACTCAAGTGTTGGCTGCACAGTGACTTCCATCCAAAGACTATATAAAGCATGGAAATGGGAGAGGGGAGAGAAAAATCCCTATCAGAAACTTGAGAAACACTTGACATTATAAGTCAACTGTCTTGATTAACAGACCTATCAAAGTCAAAAGTCAAATCATGTTGACATATTACGTGATGAAAATGACAATTACCTCTGTGTAATTGTCCCAAAAATCCATAACCCCAATCTAACCATTAGAAAAAACATCAGGCAAATTTTAATAGAGGGACAGTCTTCAATATATATTTTCAGTATTCCTTAAAACTGTCAAGATCATAAAAAATAAAGTGTGAGAAACTGTCATAGTCAGAGAAGCAAACCTAAGTTGACATGACAACTCAATATTCTTTGAAATCCTGGATGGCATCCTGGAACAGAAAAAGACATTAAGTAAAAAGTAAGAAAATCTGAATTAGCTGTGGACTGTGAATTAACAAAATAAGATTTCAATATTGTTTCACTAATTTTAAAAATATACCATAGTAATATAGGATATTAATAATAGGGTAAACTGTGTTTGGGGGAGGGGGAGGTGGTATATGGAACTCTATATATGCTAAGTTTTTCTGGAAATCTAAAACTGTTCAAAAATGTAAGGTATATTATAAAAAATGAATGTGTTTAGTAAAATATATCTTATTACATTACAACTTATATTTCATTTTTATTTTAATTTTTTAATAATAGTCTGAAATGCAAGCCGTGGGAAGAAAAAGAAAAAAAATATTGTGGGGAAGTTGTTGACCTATACATTCCCTCAGGAGATGTAAGCCTAAATTAATTGGCTTGCCTTTAGGATATTTTGTTGGAGATATTTTCATTGCCTTGAGGGTGTTTTAAAAAGGGGGAAATAACTGGATAAAGAGTGTATCCTTCCAAAATGGAAGATACATGTAATAACTGTATTTCTAACTAATAAATAACATACTGTCTCTATTAATGAAGAGAAGGTAAATCTTTAACAAACTTCATTGTCCATAACTTCATCAGATGAGGAAATAATGGAGAAGTATAGGATACATGATTCTTGCTCTCAGAAACATACAAATACTAAAATACAAAGTTTTAAAAATAGCTCATTTGCTGGTGTAAACACACACACACACACACACACACACACAGCCTCTTAGAACAGAGTATAGAAGTAAGGAAAATGTCAAATTCTGTAAGCAGTGGTCAGGGAAGAAAAGATACAGAAGTTAAATTCTAGACGTTATATTTCATCCTATATATAAATTCCATATATATATATATATATATATCTATATATATATATATATATATAAATTCCTTCATGTACAAACATTTATTAAGTGGCTACTACAAACCAAACTTATCTAAAACCTGGAGCTATAGTGGTAAGACAGAGAAGGACTCTGCTTCATGGCGTTAATTATTCTTGTGGGATACGATAGGAAAAAACTACTAGATAAAGTAGTATATAGTAAATGATTTAATTCAGGTAATACAAATACCATAAGCAGGTTAATTATAAATGAAGCAAGTTAATTATATGGACAGTGATTGGACTATAGTGTTTTAGATAAAGTGATCAGGAGGAAATTTCTAAAAAAAAATGATATTTAAGAAAGAATTCAAATTATGAGAAGTAATTTTTGTGAAGATTTTGAGGAGGATCACAGGAAAATTAACAAAGATTTGTAAAATAGGAACTAGCCTTGCCAGTTCCTGGGGTAATGAGACTGATATGATTAGAACATTGTGAATTTGTGCCAGAGGAAACTCTACCTTGACAAACTCCATGAGGTAGCTGATTGTTAGGCTATGTGAGGTTTTGCACACTACTGGAAAGTATCTAGATGTATCTCTTCATGAGAAAGGAAGCAATCAGGATTAACAGCAAATAGATGATCTGATTTAAATATTTAAAGAAATACATTGACTGTCATGTGGGTTACAGAGTGCAGTGAAACAAGAGTGGAGACAAGGGGACCAAATTCACATGACTGAAATATTCAAGGTGATAGCTGAGAGTGGTAGCTAGAGTATAATAGAATTGGAGTAAGAAGTGGTCAGACGTTGGATGTATTTCTGAAAGGAGAGGCAAAGTAATTTGCTCAAGAATCAGATAAGGCAGTGCAAGAAAAATGGCACCAATTTGTTTTGACCTGAGTTACTAGATAAACAGACTTGACACCTGGGGAAGATGGGGGTGGGGGTGGATAAGATATTTTTGTAGAGACAGTTCAAAAGTGTTATGTTTTGAACAATTGCTATTTTAGATATCTATTACACATGACAGTTTGGAACTGATTGCTTAGTATTTTACTAATATACATTATGCCCTTTCAATTTGGCCGTAATTCATTGAAGACAAGACCATTTCTGTTTTTCCATCATTGTCTGTTACATGTGAAGGACATAACTGGAACAAGTATGTAATAGCTAATGAATTCTAAATTTGAATCTCTAGCCTGGACTGGACTTTTGCCCTAAACTACAGACTCATATTTTTAATTACTTACTTAACAACTAACTCTATTTGATGTTAAATAGGCATCTAAAACTTAACATTTAGAGACTGAGCCCTTGATACTCCCTCCCAACTCCGTCTTCCAGTAGTGTTTGCCATCTCACTAAATGGTAACTCTAGTCTTCTAATTGCTCAATTCAAAATTTGTAGCCTTTGTTGATTCTGCTTTTTGTGACATTTCATATGCAACCCATTAACAAATTCTGTCAGTTTAGTAACAGTATAGTTTAGAGCAGAATACTAATCAACATTTATTCAGAGTCTGTTTATCCTCCATGCCTCTACTACTACCTTCATTGCTATGCCTCCAGGCCAAGCTATATTACAGACACCTTGATCTTTGCAGTACTCCTATAGTTTTCCTGCTTCTTGTTTGCATACATTCAGTGTGTTCTCAATAGAGGTTACAATAACATTGTTAAAATGTAAGATGTTAAAATGTTGATTTTAGTAGCTGTTCATCTAAATCAAAATAAAAATCAAAGTCTGTATAATGATTTGCAAAGTCTTTCTGATCTGGACAATGTAATCCTTCTTTGTGAATTTCTGGCTCTCTATTCTACTCACTTTGCTTTAGCTGTTTCGACTCTTGAGTACCTCTAGACCCTACTAGTCAGTCCCCTAGAAAACACTATATCCTTTGCTCTTCTAAGTGGATTGTTCCTCCCCAGATATTTTATGGCTTGCTGATTCATCAGCTTCATTTCTTCCCTCAAATATCATCTATTCAGTGAATGCTTTCTGGTAAATTCTCTATAAAACTGCAATTTTCTTATTTCTTAAAAGTTCTTTTAGTTAGCTTTATCATTTTCCAAAATAATTCATATTATATGTGTGTATATATATATATGCATATATTAATGTATATGTTATATAGGTATATATATAGGTTGATTAGGTATATATATTTATAAATATAATTATTATTAAATGTAAATATATTTATATTTAAGTATATTTATATTTATAAATATAAACATTTATATAAGATGTGTGTATATATATATCTCTTTCAGTGTGTATATGTGTGTGTGTATATATATATATATATATATATCCATTATTTTTAGAAGATTCTCTGGCACATCATCAACATTCAAAAATTATTTAGTGAATTGAAAGAATAAATGAATCATCAAATAAAATTTGTTGAATTAATTTAAAACAGACTAAATCTGATGTCCTGACATTTCTTGTCTCAGTTTATGTGACCCATTGTATTATAGCACTGGATTTGTCACTGTAGTCAAATTTTTTCATGTAAATTATGTAAACTAAATGTTTGTTTAGAGAAAAACTTTTGTTTAATAAAAAAAAAAGTTTCTGCTCAAATCGTAAGTAGCTTCAGCTTTCAAAAGGATGAGTAGTGTTTTTGGGGGGTTGTTTTCTAAACAAGAATACTGAAATAGATCACAGCAGGAGAATGGCTTAGTGTGGTTAAGGGACAAAGGAGAAGCTACAAGAGATGCATTCAGTTACTTCTGTTTTATCATTGTCTCCAATAGAGCAGAATCAGTTTTTCTTATTTCCCTTTTTTTCTAGTTTACCTAATTTGCTGAATCCTCTGCATTTACTGATGCCTTCTTACCAATCTGGCAAGCTGACCCACTACCTAGAAAACCTACACTATTCACAAGCTATTTTTTTTTCTTTCCGTACAGCCACCTGATCTTTTTTCTCCTTATTCATACTTCTCCAAGTTTCACAATACCTACCTAATACATTCTTTATTATAATTCTCTTCACTGTCCACTTCATACTACACATTACTTCATTGTAATCTTTATAATACTATTGTCTAATAAGGCTACTGAAGAAAAGTTTCTTTTTATCTTTTACATATAAAATACTGAGTTTACTTGTCTTAAAAGAGCTAGCTGTGGGGCGCCTGGGTGGCGCAGTCGGTTAAGCGTCCGACTTCAGCCAGGTCACGGATCTCGCGGTCCATGAGTTCGAGCCCCGCGTCAGGCTCTGGGCTGATGGCTCAGAGCCTGGAGCCTGTTTCCGATTCTGTGTCTCCCTCTCTCTCTGCCCCTCTCCCGCTCATGCTCTGTCTCTCTCTGTCCCAAAAATAAATAAACGTTGAAAAAAAAATTAAAAAAAAAAAAAAGCTAGCTGAATAGATTACATCTATCTATGTTTTTCCTGACCCACGTAAACATAATTCCTCACCTTGAACTGTTTTTTTTATGTCTTCTCACTGTACTTTATTAATACAGTTCTAACATCTGTCTTATTATATTACAAGTATTTATTTTTGTTTCTGTCATCCCAGATATATAGATAAATCTTTTAAAGAATAGGTCATTTTCACTTAGGCATTATGTTGTCTGGCACTGAGTAATTACTGAAAAGAAAATGTTTTTACACTAGTTGTTTTCAATTCATTAAAAAAAAATTCGGCTGAGGGGTGCCTGGGTGGTTCAGTGAGTTAAGTGACCGACTCTTGATTTCGGATCAGGTCATGTGCTCACGGCTCATGATATGGAGCCCCGTGTTGGGCTCTGTGCTGAGCTTGGAGCCTGCTTGGGATTTTCTCTCTCCTTCTCTCTCTGTCCTCCCCTGCTTGCATGTGCACATGTGCTCTCTCTCTCTTTCAAAATAAATAAATAAACTTAAAAAGAAATACAGCTAAGATTGCTAAAGGAAGGAATGAACAAAGGAAGAGGGAAAGAGAGTGAAAGAAGGAAGAGAGAGAAAAAGGAAGAAAGGGAAACAACATGTATACATTGATGACACTTATAGCACTTTTTGTAATAGTAATAAATTGGAAATAACCCATGTGCCCATTAATGGGGGAGGGAAGAGTTAAATTTACCATGATTTTATCTTCAAAATAAAATAAAATGTAGCTGTAGGAAGAAGAACGAAGTTCTCTGCCTTCTGAGATGGAAAGATATTCAGGATCCATTGTTTATTTGTCTATAAGCATTTATTTGATCAATAAAGGAGAAAATGGCAATGTATTCAAATTTCAGGTATAATTTCAGGTATAATAAATTTGTAATATAAAACATATTTGTACATAAATATATTCTTAGGGATACAAAATAAGCTAATATGGTTACTTGTAAAAAAAAAAAATCCAACCCCATGATGAGAGTGGAATAGCAAGGTAAAGAAATGCAGCTTATTTATCATCTTGAATGAAGCAAAAACCCCGTACCTTAATATATTTTGCATTCACAGAAGTGAATAGGAATTACTTTTCTCTTAATGTGCATACGTGATTAAGTTTCACCGTCTACTTTACAAAATCAGGTAGAGCTACTGCATACCTAAATTGGCAAAAGTGGGATTCTGAGTTGTCTTTCTCCCAGAATATTTAGATGGAAACTGGATTGTTTTTCTTCATTTCGATTTTCCAAATAATGACATTAATCTTCTACATTACATTTTGGTTAGAAACTTGGCTTTGAGGAAAAAGAATCTACTATATGTACAATCAAATTTAAAGACAATATAATTCAAGACCACAGATCTAAGTATTCTATAATTTCACATCACTTTTGCTATGACTAAACACTTGGTATTTACAACAACAACAACAAATCCATTGACATCACTTTGATTTGCTTCTCCAATTTGGCAGCACTCGGATTCTTCTCATCTTCAGGAGAGCGCCAGCCTGCCCAGGGGAAGCCTTGACGCACGTCCAGCTGCTGATTAGTATATGCCTCACAGTCTGAGTGCTGGTTCTTTCTCTGAGAAATTGGAAAGGCTACTGCAGGATGCTGGGGAGCTTTAATGGAGAGGAGGTAAGTGAACAGATTGTCCTTTAGAACTGGCCACATTTCAGTTTCCCTATTGAAGAACAGACTTCAAGAAGTCTTTTGTTTTCGTTTCTCCCTTTTACTCGTTAATGCTTTGTTCTCTCAACCAAAGTGTCCCTATACTGGGTTTTGTAGGTCTCATTTTTTATTCTAGTGCAAGGTACATAGCTTTATTAGTACAATGACACCTGCTGTGTTTTTAATCTGTACTGGGTAGCCAACCACCTCCCACATAAGTATCGGATGGATAGTATCTTGATAATTCCCATGGATGGCATGGTGGGACTCTTTATAGATCAGGAGGTTGTCCTGTGTTCAGTATTCCTCTGTCTCAGCAAAGAACAGGCCAGTCTGTATCCTGGAAGTGATACCCCAGTTTAATTTTTCATCTGCCTTTTTGATTAAGTACTCTAGAGAGCAGAAGAAGTGAAAGGAACCATTTCAGTTTGTTTATGCTTGAGGAACTTGGTGTAGTGAAGGAAGAGCTGTCTCGGGAGTCAGAAAACTTGCACTCTGTTCCTCTACCCATATCTCCCTGGCTGAGTGCTCATCCTCTTCCTCTCGCTCTGGGCCTCAGCTGCTTTTCCAGTAAAGGGGAATGATAATGTCTACCTGCCTAAAAAGTGGGCCTGCAATAATTAATATGAGGTTCTTTGCAAATCTACATTTCAGTCACAGTAAATATAAACAAGCTCATCTGAAATGTAACAGTTCTCAAAATAGAGAAAGAAAAATCCAAGTAAAATGTCCACCCCCAGAATGGTGATAGGAATGGGCTTTATTGAATGTTTACTCCCTATCCAGTATGTAAAAGGCACGGAAATAAAATATTGAGCAAAATCAACAATGTCCCTAACGTCACTGAGATTACTGAGGGAATTAAGGTGATGTCCCAGGTGTTATGATTGATTAGGATGCCATGTGCTGGCCAACTTCTTTCTGCTTGAGTGTTCTCATCTGTGAACAATTACTTGCTCTCCCTATCAACAGTATCAACGTAAATGGAAGTGCTTAATGAAATGTTCCTGATTTCTCAGAATTAGCATTAAGAACTTTATCTAAGGATATGAAAGTATGGAGAACTCTACTTACATTTCAAGTTAAGAGAACCTCCAGCTCTTTCTTCCAAGCTGAGGGGCACCAAGGATGAAAAGAACATGCAAATTTACCCATCTCAGAAGAAAAGAGTCCTGGGAAGATACAATATACTGGAAGAGAAACCATTCCTTATTCCCTTCAAATCCCTTTTTTTTTTTTTTTTTTTTTTTTTTTTTTTGGAGAGGATGTAGGTTCTGGGCTGCGTTTCCTCTACTAGACAGCACTGTGAAGAACTCTGTAAATGCTACGCCAGGCACGTTCCCCCACCATTGCTTTCTCACATTGCTTAAGTCATGTTGCAGATGTTCTCAGATTTCCCAGGCCTTCCTCAGTGTACTAGCTCCATATGCACTATTCAGATTCAGTAGTAAATCTGAGGATGAAAAAGGCCCAGAAGCTTCTTGTGCTTCTGACTTCCTGCCCATCTCTCCCAGCCATTTAAACTATTTTTAGATACCTGAAAATAACTGGTCTTACTGGTCCCTGGTCTCCCTCTCTGGTACTTCCTCTCAGAAACAAAATGCCCTCTTCCTTTTTAATGTAAACCAACCCCTTTTGTATATAACATGACTGTCATTATGGTAGGCAGAATTCTAAAGATGCATCCCTCCCCACCAGATTCCTGTCCCTTGATTATTCAATCAAACAGTAATCTACATACTGCTGTAAAGGGACATTGCCGGTAGAATTAAGGTTGCTAATCAGCTGACTGTAAAAGAGGAAGATTGTTCTGGATTATCCAGGTGGGCCCAATATGATCTCATGAGCCCTGAAAAGCAGAAGAAGAAGGAACAAGAGTGAGTCAGAGAGATGTAGAAGCATGGATAGGAGGCAAAGTTTGAAGCTTGAGACAAACTAGACTCTCTATTGCTGGAAGGAGGCCACTTGGAAAACACAAGGAGAGATGGGGCCTATCTAGGAGCAAAGATTTCTTGTTGACAGCCAGCAAAGAAATGGGAGTTTCAGCTTTACAACTACTTGGAACTGAATTTTGCCTGAATAAGCCTGGAATTGGATTCTATCCAGAGTCCCCAGTAACCTTGCCAACATCTTGATTTTAGTCCTGCAAGAACCATGACAGATCTGACCCACAGACACTGTGAGGTAATAAATTTCTGTTTTTTTTAAGCTGCTAAATCTGTGGTAACTTGTTGTGGCAACAGTAGAAAACAAATACAGTCACATCCCCCTCCTGCTGTAAGGTGCATTTGCCTTCCTGTCCCTTAGGGAAAGTTATAGAAGCGATGCAGGAAGCTGGATCAGCAAAAGGAAAAACAAATTGGTGGGAGACTAAATATTATTCCCTTTATACTTTTTAACTTTATATGGATGTGATGAAAATACGAAAATACTAATTGAACTTCATATAGTCAATCCAATATTCTTTCAATATTCTTTCAATTGGAGCCTCATTAAAACTCCATGAATTAAGTGTCCTCCATGTGTATTACATATAAAGAAACAGCCTTAGAAAATGTAAGTGGTCTGCCTAATGTCAATGAGATGAAATTGACTGAAAAATGGAACAAACCTTAGGGGAATTAAATATGTAAAATTAGTGAGACTGAAAAAGTAGCCTGAGGGGCGCCTGGGTGGCGCAGTCGGTTAAGCGTCCGACTTCAGCCAGGTCACGGATCTCGCGGTCCGTGAGTTCGAGCCCCGCGTCAGGCTCTGGGCTGATGGCTCAGAGCCTGGAGCCTGTTTCCGATTCTGTGTCTCCCTCTCTCTCTGCCCCTCTCCCGCTCATGCTCTGTCTCTCTCTGTCCCAAAAATAAATAAACGTTGAAAAAAAAAAATTTAAAAAAGAAAAAGTAGCCTGAGGTGACCAGGGCTTAGAAAAAACCTAGAAGATAACTTGGCCAAGTGCAGGAATACCAAGGGGCAGCCTGCATGTCACTATTTGTCATAAGAGTACATGGGTTTTCCATTGATTAAAGGAGCATCTTGTTTGGTATAAAACTTAATTGGTCTTATCATAATTTCAAAGTGAGGTGCCTCCTTAGCAAAATGTCCCTGTGACAAAAACAAAGAAACAAATAAAAAACATAACGAATCAAAACAAAACCAACTTGTTAAGTGGACCACCTACAACCTGTTAAGTAGACCACCCTTGCTCAACAAATATTAAACATGATTCTACTATACAGTCACTTGTCAGTGGCTCATCTGAGGAGCATTTAAACTTTAAAAAAAATCTTCTTTTTTTTTTTTAACGTTTATTTATTTTTGAGACAGAGAGAGACAGAGCATGAACAGAGGAGGGGCAGAGAGAGAGGGAGACACAGAATCTGAAACAGGCTCCAGGCTCTGAGCTCTCAGCACAGAGCCTGACGCGGGGCTGGAACTCACTGACCGTAAGATCATGACCTGAGCCGAAGTCGGATGCTTAACCGACTGAGCCACCCAGGCACCCCTAAAAAAAAAAAATCTTCTTGTAATAATTTTAATAGGTGTAGGTGAGGAGAGTCAGGAGGGATAGCTTAAGGTGGAACTTCTGTGCGGGATCAAAGTCCTGTAATACCCTCTATATAATTATATTTCTTTTTCTTAAGGGAGCTAGCATTTGAATACCTGCCACAGAAAAGTAAATGAAAATTAGTTAATATTAGCTGGAGAATTAGTAGCATCCTACACAATGAGGAAAAGAGTTTCTGTGCCACTATTGTGGAGTTTTCATTTTCACCTCTTCTGCATCTTTCCAACTAGAGAAATAAGTGCAAGAAGGGGTCTTTGGATAGAGCAGATATTGTCTCCACCCACACCAAGCAGGTGGAAGGAGGACTTTGAACAAATATGATCGGAGTTAAAAAATTTATTGCAAACTGATGGGCTTAAATGGAAGCAATTATAGTAATCAGCTACACAGTGGGGAGATTTCAAAGACTAAAGCAAGTATTTAGAAAAAATAGAAATATTTTCAATTTATAATTTAATTATTTTCAATTCATTGGTCAAAATTATTTCATATTACATTATTTACATCATGAGTTCTGTGTGTGTGTGTGTGTGTGTGTGTGTGTGTGTGTGTGTGAGTGTATTTAACCAGGAGTATTCTACTAGAATTTTCACGAGAAAATTTTTAACTTTGTTGAAATACTCCTCAGATGAGCCATTAAATTGGTGTTTATGCAGTATAATTATACTTATTAGTAAGACACTTTCTTAAATGTTTTATATGTGTAATATTATTCAACTTATCAAAATTGCCTAATAGATAGCTTTGTGAGATGAAGAAACTGAGTCACAGTGAGTTTAAATACCTTGCACATCTCAAAATCATAAAGTATCAGAGCTAGAATTTGAACTTGTCATAGATCACAAGGGCTTTTGTGAAACTTCCAATTCATGGAAAAAGTATGAAAGGTTCAGATCAGAAATTCAAATTTCACTCTAAATTGTTGATCAAAAGCTAGAGGGACCAATCAGAGTTAATGAAAACATCAACTTAACTTTTAAAACATAATACCTATTTTGACAATCCCTTGACTTAATTTCACTGCCTTGATACATGATAAACAAGTTAACACCAAAAATACATTTCATGTAATTTCCCTGAGTTTTGCCTCTTCCTCCTTCCCTCTTTTCCTCTTTTCTTTTTCTTTTTTCCTTTTTTTTTTTTTTTTATTTTTCCAAATGTTTTAGCAGGGAAACATTATTGAGATCCCAGGTCCAAGGGCCTGGGCAGGAGGCCACCCTGTGGGCAAAGGAAGAGCTGGTGGCAAGTCCTTCCTTAACCTTCTTGGGGCACAGGTGTTTAGTGTGGCCACATTTCTTCTCGTATTAGTTGACTGTGCAAGGATGCAGGTGAGCATTAAAACTTGCAGCAGAGCATCTTGTCACGGTTGTACTTACAGGTGAGTTGGAGAAGGCTTGGTGATGCTGCCCTGGAGGTGAAACACCAAGCACATGGTGGGCTCTCTCTGGGTACTATAGTCTGAGGGAGTGTGGCCATCCTCCTGCTGTTTGCTCCACAGATACCAGACGCTGCTGGTCAGATAGGGTGCCCTCTTTGTCTTGAATTTTCACTTTGATATTCTCAGTGATGTCATTGGACTGGACTTGTCTGTCATGTCTTCACAAAGATCAGGGTATCTGAATCTGCTGCAAAGCAACCATCACCAAACTCTGCCACTTCATTCCTTCCCTTTCCTCTTTTATCCTTCTAGAATTCCTACTCGATATATGCTAGCGACTTGCATTTGACCCTTTATGCCTCAATTGCTTTTACTTGCCAGTCTCTTTGTCATTATCAAGCCTTATGAGATTATAGTGATAGATAACTTAGGGATGTTGAGTACCCGCTCAGTACACATTTGCAATCACAACAGCCTAAGGTGCAAAGACTATTACAATTAGTGTTTTACAGATGAAGAACCTGAGTGTAACAGGAGGTTAAATATTCAGACCAAATCAGTTTGACCATAGGACCTGTTTCATTTACTTCTAGTTTCAGTTCATTTATTCTGCCTTAGCAAGATTAAGTTCACTCTTTAGCACTCCTACTGAAAGTTTTAAAAATATAATTTCAGTAATTATAGTTTTCAATTCCAAGATTTTCAAATGATCAAATTTTAAGCTCTCTGTACATTAAACCTCCTACTTGTTTTTTTGAATACTAATAACACCTCTGTATTTTGAGGATTTAAGCTTACTTCTTACAAAATATTGTACTTATAATTATTTGATTTCTATTTCTATAGACATAAAGTTTCCTACCTGTTGGATTGCTCAAATATTTTAAATAACCTATAGGTTCTTCATCGTGCACCCTTTACTAAAGTAGTAGTTTCTTACCAGCCTCAATAAAAGCTCTTTATTATATAAGAAGCAGATATCATGCTATCAGTTTGTTTCCAGAACCTTACCCTCTGCAGATCAGAAGTCTTGACCCTGTACCCATATGTGACACAGACCAAATACTTATTTGTGAGTGCATTTACTTTGGCTCTCTGTATATTCAAACTGGCACACAATGGCTTCAACCCAAATTGAAGAACAAAGGTAATTTAGCCAAGGTAAATATTGGACACTGATGTTTGGATTCTATGGATTATGCAGGGAGCCTGGTCTCCTCACTCCATTTCACCTGCTATATGTAGAATTTTCTACAATTCCAAGTTCCTAGTGGGTTAAGTCAGTCATCCTTGATTCTTTGGTATTTCTCTATTTTCACTCTTAGAATCTCTTCTTTCTTTCATTTTTAAATGTTGTAGTTAATTTTTTTTTTCAATACTACCTATAAATTAGAGTGCATAAAGTTCTTTTGTTCTCTGGCCACTAGACCAAAAGTTCTTATGTTTTAATGAAAAAAAGGTTATGTTAGGGTCTTTAAGCATGCAATATTGTCAATTTATATACATTATTGTTCTCTTAATGTAGAATTTTCACACACAATGTCGGGACTTGAAAAAAATATTTTTCTATTATGTTATTTTTATATTTTGTTTAGCACATACCTGATTCATGGTTTGAAAGCTTTTCAAATTTCTACTACTTTAAAGAAAATAGAGTTTTATTGTTTTACTGCTAAAAAGCAGACCAAGGAAACATGAAAATATATGAATTAAAAGAAGAACAATGAACATAAATATAAGCAAATTGATCCAATTAGTCCTCCTTCTTCATTAAACTATTTAAGTCTTTAGCTTTTTTTTTCTTTCGAAAGATATTCTCTCTCGAAAGAGAGAGAGAATATTCTTTCTCGAAATATATTTCTCTCTCTCTCTTTTGTTTTTTTTTTTAGGAATTTTTACTATTTCTGAAAAAGGAACTCTCAAAAATAAGATAATATAAGCACTAAGTTGCAAATTTTGTTCTTATCTAAAATGTATAATATATATACTAGTATATAAGCATGAATATCTATGCCTGATCTGTACTTTCATATACACACCTAATGCTCTGAAGATCATAAATGTAAAAGATAAATCATTATATTATTCTTATTTTATATCTTTTTAAACTTTAGAAGCTAATAGTTATATTTAGAAATATTCTTATTCTCAAAAAGAATCTATAAGTGGTTGAAATTTCCCTCAAAATTATTTTACCTCTTCCAAATACTATATGAAAAGTAAATAGTAAAATAATGTTGTCTTCTGATGTTCCTTATTTCTTCTTTTTATCTAATCTTCCAATTGCCAACTGGCATATTTCTTCATTTTTCCTGATATGCTATTTTCTCATTTAATTAAAACAAAACTTCAAAGTAGATTATCTTTCAATACCCTTTAAGATTATACATTTGTTTTCACAGAAAATGAATTAGCATTCAGGTCTCTGAGTAAAATCTATTTCAGTACTTAATAATGTGCTATATTTTTAATTAAAAGGCAAATGAATTCAACTTTCACATTTGTTACAAAGTCCTCAACTGGAATTTTCTTTTCTAACTACAAAAGATGTTATTTATACTTGACACAAAGTCAAGAGTATTTGAGATGAATATATTCAAATATTTTTTTCTTTTATTATTCAAGGCATTTAAAAAAATAAAAATAAATCTACTTGAATCTTAATTACTCATTATACTTCCAAAATCATTCTTGTCTTTATTTTTTCTTAGAAAATAAGAGTATACTTTTTTCCAAAACTGGATATTAATAGTAAATAAAAATTTGTTTGTATACAAATTTAAATATCCAATGAACATATTTATCTTATTTATCATATATTATGTAGTTTACAATGTAATCATTTATCTTAGAACTGTCTTATTTTTCTTCCTTCTTATTTATTATTTCCCTTCTTTTTTTTTATTTTCTCTTCCATAAATATTTATTCAACCTTGCTATAAGTGCTTCTTATATGCAGGAGTTTTTTTGTTGATTTTTTTTTTTCAAATTTTCTACATAGACAATTATTTTACCTGTGGATAATGACAGTTTTACTTTTTCTTTCCTAATCTATATACCTTTCATTTCCTTTTATTTTTTTGGGGGGGGAGGTCTTATTACATCAGTTAGACTACCTAATATGATTTTGAAAAGGAATGATGAGCGAGAGTATCCTTGTCTTGTACTTAATCTTAGGGGAGAAGTTTTGAATTTCCCACAAGTAAGTATGATGTTAGTTTCACGTTTTTGTAGATACTCTTTATCAAAATAAAGAGGATTTTCTTTTATGTTTATTAAGAATAGACATGGATTAAATGGTTTGAGAAACAATGGCAGAGAATTACAATCCAAATTCGTGTCTGCTTATTAGAATATGATGCATCTGAAGATAGGTATCAGAGAGGAAGAGAAAAAAAATTCAGGAACCACTTAACTGGAGTTGAAGTTCCTCTTGAAAATCAATCATGAGCATTTTTGTTTTATATTTTCTCACTTTCCTTGCAAATTTGTTTTACTCTGAATAGTAAATACTTAAAATATTCTTTTACTAGATGTCACAACAAAATAAAGTGCACTTCAGATGTTTTTCCTAAACAAAGTTACTTCAAATTTTCTTTTCCATTTGTCATTTATCAGCAAGAATAAACTTACACTCTTGGACACATGTTTTAATAAAAACTCAGTATTTTATGTATCACTTCATACCCTATTTACAAATAGATGACACCAAGAGAAATCACACAAATGATGCCTGAAAGTGTAGAGAGAAATCAAATTATCTAAGCTTCACCTAAAGAAACCAGAAAATAAAAACAAAACAAAACAAAACAAAGAAAGTTAAATCCAAAGTAAGCAGAAGAAAAGAAATAATGGTTTTGGAGGAGAATCAATGAAACTGAAAATAGTAAATCAAGAGATAAATTAAAAAAAAAAACTGGTTCTGTGAAAAGATTAATAAGATCAATAAGCCTTTAACCAGGATAACCAAAAAGAAAAGGGAAAAAAAAAAAAAAAACAACAGAGAGAAAGAAAAAGCAAGAAAGAAAAGGAGAGGAGAGGAAAAGAAAAAGATAGAGGGCACAAATTATCCATATCAGAAATGAAAGGGAGGGCACTACTACAGATCTCAGGGACATGATATGTCCCACAAATATGATAACCAAGATTAAATGACCAATTCCTTGAAAGACAAAATCTGCCAATCTCACCCAAAAAGAAACAATCTGAATAGGCCTATATCAAATAAATCAAATTAATAATTAATAATCTTCCAAAATAGAAAGCACCCAACCCTGATGGGTTCACTAGTGAAATCTGCCAAACATTTAGGAAGAAATTATACCAATTATCTATAATCTTTTTAATTCTATGAGGCCAGCATTACCCTAATACCAAATCAGATATATTAAGAGAAAACTTTATCTTTTCATTAGAAGAAAAGAAAACCATGGGGCCTCTGGGTGGCTCAGTCGGTTGGGTGTCCAACTTCAGCTCAGGTCATGATCTCACAGCTCGTGGGTTTGAGCGCCTTGTTGGGCTCTGTGCTGACAACTCAGAGCCTGGAGCCTGCTTCGAATTCTGTGTCTCCCTCTCTCTCTGCCCCTCCCCGCTCATGCTCTGTCTCTCTCTGTCTCAAAAATAAATAAACATTAAAAAAAAATGTTTTAAAAAAGAAGAAAGGAAAAGCAGTATCTCTCATGAACAGATTCAAAAATTGTCAACAAAATATCAAATCTAATCCAACAATGTATAAAAAGAATTGTACACACAGGAAATTCTAGCTAATATGATATAAGACCAAAAAAAGGAAATAAGTGGCATACAAATTGGGGAAGAAGTAAAATTGTCTTTGTTCACAATTAAAATAATTGTCTATGTAGAAACTTGGGAAAAAATCATCAACAACAACAACAAACTCCTGCAAGTAATAAGCAGTTATTGCAAAGTTGAAGGATATAAAAGTTGATTACTTTCCTATGTACCACAATGAAGTGGAATTTGAAATTAAAAGCACAATACAATTTAGCATCCCCAAAATTAAACACTTAAGTATAAAGCTAACAAAATACTGATAAGATCTGTATGAGGAATACTACAAAACTGTGATGATCAATAAGAAAGAACTAAGTAAATTGAGAGCAATTCCATGTTCATGGATAGGAAGATTCAGTATTGTCAAGATGTCAGTTTTTCCTCACTTGATCTAGAGTTTCATCACATCCTTATCAAAATTCCAGCAAGCTACTTGATGGTTACCAACAGGTTCTAAAGTTTACACAGAAGAGCAAAAGACCCAGAATATCCAACACAAATTTGAGGGAAAAGAGTAAAGTTGGAAGACTGACATTGCTTGACTTCAAGGTTTATTATAAAGTCATAGGAATCAAAATCATGTGATATTAGCAAGAGAACAAATAGATCAATAGAACAGTTAGAAAGCTCAGAAAGACCTAAGTAAATAAGATCAACTGATGTTTGGCAAAGGCGCATAGGCAATACATGGAGAAAAGATGGTCTTTTCAACAAATGGTACTAAAGCAGTGGACATCCATCCGAATAAAAAGAAAAAAAGGAATCTAGACACAGACCACAGACCTTACACCTTGGTAAGACACTGTTAAGATTTCCTTTGTTGTTGTTGTTTTGTTTTAATTTATTCATTTGTTAAATTTTATGTTGTGTTATTTTAATTCCAGTGTAGTTAACATACATGTTGTATTAGTTTCAGCCATACAATATAGCGATGCAGTACTTCTATACAACACCCAGTACTCATCACAAGTGCTTATCACCTTATCACCTATTTCACTCACCCCTGACCCACTTCCTCTCTGGTACCATCAGTTTGTTCTCTATATTTAAGAGTCTGTTTCTTAGTTTCTCTTCCTCTCTCTTTCTCTCTCTTTTTCCTTTGTTTTGTTTCTTAAATTTCACATGAGTGAAGTCATATGGTACTTGTCTTTCTCTCTAATATTAGTGTAGCATTATACTCTCTAGCTCCATCCATGTCAATGCAAATGGCAAGATTTCATCCTTTTTATGGCTAATTTTCCATTGCGCACACAGACACACACACATATGTGTGTGTGTATATATATACACACATACATACACACACACACACGTGCGTGTGCACATATATATACCACATCTTCTTATAAAACTATTAAAATACAGTATTAAGAAAATGAAAATACCATCCACAAACTGGGAGAAAATATTTGCAAAAACCTTATCTGTGGGGTGCCTCGGTGGCTCAGTTGGTTAAGCGTCCAACTTCAGTTTAGGTCATGACCTCACAGTTCGTGAGTTTGAACCCCGCATTGGGCTCTTCCATGACAGCATGGAGTCTGCTTCAGATTCTCTGTCTCCCTCTATCTCTGCCCTTCCCCTACTCTCTCTCTCTCTCTCTCTCTCTCAAAATAAATAAATAAATAAATATTTTAAAAAGGACATATCTGTAAAGGAGTATTAAATATATATATATATACATATATATACAGAGAACTCTTAAAACTCAACAATAAGAAAACAAGCAACCCAATTAAAAAAATGGGTCAAAGATGTTAACAGACACCTCACCAAAGAATATATACAGATGGCATAATATGTGTATAAAAAGATGCTCTACATCATATGTCACCAGGAAAATGCATTTTAAAATAACAGTGAGATGCTACTGCACACGTATTAGAATGTCCAGAATCGAGAACACTACATGTAGGGCAATAGGAACTCTCTTTCATTGTTGGTTTGAATGCAATATGGTACAGCCACTTTGGACAGCAGTTTGGGTGGTTTCTTACAAAACTAAACATTCTCTTGCCATACTATTCAGAAAATACACTCCTTGGTATTTATCAAATGAGTAGAAAATTTATGTGCATTTATCAAATGTGTATTTATCAAATGAGTAGAAAATTATGTGCATAATATCCACATGGATGTTTTTAGCAGCTTTATTCATAATTGCCAAAATTTAGAAGGAAACAAGATGTCCTTCAGTAGGTGAATAAATAAACTGAAATGGCTACATACTGTATGATTCTTACTATATGATAATCTAGAAAAGGAATAACTATGAAGATAGCAAAGAGATCAGTGGTTGGAGGGAGAGAAGGATGAATAAACAAAGTACAAAGGATTTTTAGGGCAGTGAATCTACTCTGTAAAAGTCTAAATGGTAGTGACATGTCATTATAAATTTATCCAAACCCATATAATGTGGAATACCATGAATGAACCTCAGTGTAAACCATGGACACTGAGTGATAATGATTTGTCAATGAAGTTAATCGGTTGTAACAAATTTACTACTCTGGTGGGGTATATATATATGTGGGATCAGAGGTATATAGGAAATCTCTGTACCTTCTGCTCTAAAAAATAAAGCGTCATCTGTAAGGTGTAAAGAAGATTAGGAGTAAAGGGTATGTTTAAAAAGTTAGAGATTATTTACAAAAGTGGAAAGCTATGTGAAACAAACTAAAACTACTTTCAATTACTACCTAGGAATTCAACTTTAAAGAAAAATTTGTTAAAGTTCTAAAATAAACAGGTGTAATATGGTAAAAGAACTATTAGCTTGGAGTCATAAGAACTAAATATAAATCCTAGCTCTGAAATTTAACTTGTGAGCTATCTTCAGGTATTAATTACTTTGACAAACATAAGCATCTTTTTTTTAACAGATAAATATAATAATGAATTTCTCTGTACATTGTAGTTCGGCTAGTTAAGTAGAATTATATTTCAAAATTACTCAACGTAGTTAAATTAAATGTTGAGGCTCCTGGGTGGCTCAGTTGGTTGAGTGTCTGACTTCAGCTCTGGTCACGACCTTGTGTTTGTGAATTTGAGCCCCACATCAGGCTACCTGCTGTCAGCCTGTCAGCACAGAGCCTGCTTCACATCCTCTGTCCCTCCCCGCCTCTCTCTCTACCCCTCCCCTGCTTGAGTTCTCTCTCTCTCTCTCAAAAAATAAATAAAACATTTTTTTAAAAAACCCTGAATGTTAAGTGGATATTAATCCACAGATAATTTGGTAAGCAAATTGAAGGTTTTTAATGAGCAGAATCTCCAATAAACTCATGGGTAACATATGTTTTTATATCTTACCTATTTGGCTTAAAGTTCTTTGAATTTAAAAACAATAGATGTTTATTGCCACAAAATCCTAGCTTGGAGCCTGAAATAAAGTAGAAAACAAACATATTTATTGAATGTTGAGTAATAGTAAGAAAGTTTATGATGAATGGATAAAGAAATTGTGGTTTATATACACAATGGAATACTATGTGGCAATGAGAAAGAATGAAATATGGTCTTTTGTAGCAATGTGGATGGAAGTGGAGAGTGTTATGCTAAGTGAAATAAGTCATACAGAGAAAGACAGATACTGTATGTTTTCACTCTTATGTGGATCCTGAGAAACTTAACAGAAGTCCATGGGGGAGGGGAAGAAAAAAAAAGAGGTTAGAGAGGGAGAAAGCCAAAGCATAAGAGACTCTTAAAAACTGAGGACAAACTGAGGGTTGATGGGGGGTGGGAGGGAAGGGAGGGTGGGTGATGGGTATTGAGGAGGGCACCTTTTGGGATGAGCACTGGGTGTTGTATGGAAACCAATTTGACAATAGATTTCATATTAAAAAAAAAGAAAGTTTATACAGCTTACCTTTATATTTATAAGTTCTTTCATATGTTATTCAACTTTTAATTATAAAAGTGTTATAAACTTTTAACATTTTCTATCATTGAATAAATATATAATGGCCAAGAATATTCAATAGAATTGCCTCTAGTTTCTTCAATGATTCACATAACTCATGCTTTTAGCATTAGTGACAGTGTTTAGGCAATAACATGTGAAGTAATACAACTTGCATGATGAGAAATCATTATATATAATAAAATGATTATACAGGTATAATACAACTTTAGAATGATTCAAAAGTTAAGATATTCAAAATATCAAAAATTTTGGTGCTTCAATAATTTTTATGCAATTTACCTGACTCATGAGAGTTTAGACTTAGACTTTTTATTGGTATTGTAGCTTTAATACACTATTTACAATTTGAGATTCTCCAACCTACAGTGATCAACATATTTGTTAATAATTATTTCTTGTTTGTTTTGATAAGTTTATTGCATAAAGGAAATCCTACAATCTGCTCTCAAATAGATTGCAATTATCATAAAGTTAAGAAATTACTGTAACAAGGATATACAATTAATCAGTTCTGTGTTTCATAACACCATGTGCATGCCCCAATGCATTGCTTTCAGCAATACAACAGCTGTTCTTTTATGCATTTTTTATGTCTCCAAGTAATTCTTTCATGATGAATTATGGCATATTCAGCCAGAATTAATGCACCAAAAGCATGTGTGAAAAATTAGTAAAATCTTCACTGAAGAGTTAAATTTGATTTGAGATTTTAAATTTCAGAAAAATTAAACAGAAAGTATAATAACTTTTCAGCTTATCAGAAACTACGTTATAAATATTCTCAATAAAGTACTTAATGAGAAATAAATATTCACATAAGAAACAGGAGTTGCCCAGTTGTGTTCACAAACAAGAATAACCATCTTTAAAATAATTACCCAGTGAATATTGTTAAATTTGTAATTTTAACTTTGAGAGACCCTCATGTCATATATGTTCTGTGATTTATGTGTGGGCTCTTCAATCCTTGTCACCAATGGAAAATGTCCAATAATTTTACTTTTCTTACTTTCACCTAAGTGAATCCTACAAGAAGAACCTGAGATAAGTAATTTAAATTGTGGTATGAATTAAGTGAACTCTATTCTATTCCATTAGCAAGTATTTATTAGAAGTCTGAGTCCACTCAGGAGAGAGAATCCACACAGTAATTTGAACAAGTTCAATGTGAAGAAATAGTGGCTATAAGGAGGAATTGGAGTAATGTGGCATAAGCTTGTAAAAAGTAAATAAGTATTAAAGAATATTGGGGGGTGTCTGGCTGGCTCAGTCAGTGAAGTATGTGATTCTTGCTCTTGAGGTTGTGGGTTTGAGTCCCACATTGGGTGTAGAGATTACTTAAAAGATAACTCTTTAAAAAAAAGAATAAAGGTACAGGAGACATAAAGAACAACCACTCTCTCTGTGGTTGAGATACAACGCTCAAGAGAAAGGCTCCTACAGGGCTAAGATACAGCCCATATGGGAGGATACAGCCATGGCCAACTGGGTGGCAGAGAAGTCAATTTGGTGTAACACAGACAAAATTTGCTGGGAATCTACCTTCTAGCACTTGCTGGATATTCATTCACTAAGGTACTAAAGAAAGGTCTTCACTGGGAGGTATCTCATTGGAGACACTCTGCTTAAAACCACTCAAAGAGGGTGTATGGTGGAAGCTTCTGGCCAGTGAATACTGCTGTTTTTTTGTGTGTACTGCAGGAGTCAGGAACTGAGAAGCCATGAGTACTGCAGGAGCCAGGTGTGGGTTCAGCTTTCAGCTTTGTCCAGCAAAGCCGAGGACAGCAGAAAGGATTACTCAAGACTCTGCAAGTCAAGAGAGGTGAGAGGGAAGCTAAGGGAAGACTCCCTAAGCTGCTCTCAACCTCCCATATTTATGAAGCATACATTTAGGGAAACATTGTGCAATATGTCAGTGAGCCACATGCCAGTAAGAATGTATGCATGGCATGCAGAAAAACAAGTTAAGGCATTCCCAACACTAAAAAAGAGCAGATGTAGAAAGCAGGGTGGAAAACAAGATAAGATATTCCATAGATAACATGGTCTAAGGAATTCATGAGCATCGGCAAGACCCAACCTATAGATATACTTTAACTTGATAAGTGAAGCATGGCCCACTTTTTTCAGCAAGGCCAGAAAGCAGTGTTCTGCTTTGCAATGTGTTCCCTAAAATCTTCTAACATAGGACATAGCCATCTGATTTCCCATAGCCAAGTTGCTGTACAAGGTTTATTCCATGGAGGAGCCCACTAGGAGGGTTCATGGGAATCGGAAGCAAAACCCTTATCTCCTGCAATGTTTCTCCAGTACTCTCTATTGATAAAGCTGATCATCCTGCCAGCTGGTAAAACAAAATTATTTAAAGGGCACAGATCCATTTTTACAAAGCAAGCAAACTTTTGAATTTGGAGGTAAGAGTCAATAAATCGGTAACTGGCAGGATGACATAAATGCATAAAAGGGCAATTATCTATGATCCCAAGACAGTTATGCGTGAAAATATGACATTCATCACATTTGGTGATAAGCACTACCAGAAAACTAGCTACAAGTAGGTCAGAGAAGGTAATATGGGAAGAGAGAAATGGTTTGTGGAAGATACATGACATAAATAGCAGTTAGATGTATAATAAAAAGAGCATGATCAATAAACAGAAATAGATTTTACTTAATAGACAATTGGGACAATAAAAGTTTTTAAGTAAAATCTAAGGAGTTTAAAATGTTTTCTAGAAATAAGTAATGAGCAAGACAGATAAAGCAATGTACTTGGGCCTTATCTCTTACCATGAAATAGGTTTATTTCTATCAAAATAAAATTATGCACACAAAAGCCAAGGGAAGGAGACAGTAAATATGTAAACTAGTGTGGGGAAATATGTTGATCCTCGAAATCAGCCTGTAACCTAGTAGCCCTTACTTTGCCCTATTACTTGAGAGCAGAATCAGCCATAGTTGATACAATACATAGGGATGATCATTGTAAGAGAGGTCACATGGGACTATACAAAAGAAGAAAATTATCCTTGACCACTCTGTAACCTTATGCATATTTTTTAAATATATGCTCATTACTCAATTCCAAAAATTGTGGATATTCAATATTATTCTCTATTAGCTTTAAGTTAATCATGATGACATTTTAAACTCAATACAGTGCACAGTAGATTGAATATAGCGTCAAAAGATATGAATTCAGGTTTAGACTGTGCTATTATTCACGTAATGTTAGGCAATAAAAGTGACCTTTAAAATGGAAATGTTAAAGTAGCACATGACTGCCATAGAGATAAAAATTAAGCAATGTAGGTGAAACATTTTTAGTAATTGGAAAGCATTGTATGAATACAAGGCATTTATTCTAATTTAACTGTGTTGAGGGATGCTAGTATTCTAAATAACAAAGACATCTCTTAAAGATTCAGTGTTTAAAATTTATCCAAGATATCTTTTATTAAGGATATCTTCTTCATGGATATCCAGGAAGTAGTCTGTTTTCCTCCTCTGACCTGAGCAAAGAACGTAGTGTCACAATTGAGGTTGTTAATAGATATTTCACAATATCATGCATGTTCCATATCTGATCTCATAATTACTCTAATTTTTAAGTTTTTTAAATAAAAACACTTCAAAATATTTTTGACACTATTAAGTGACATCTGCATCCACTTTTCCTTTTTTATAGGTCTACTCATTCAAGTAACATTACAAATTTATTCTTAACTTTTTGAAATTTATAGTTCTTATCCTCCTGACACATTTTACATTTTAAACCTTGTGAATTTACTATCGGTCTTAAGATACTTATTTTGGGGGCATCTGGATGGCTCAGTCAGTTATGCATCTGACTCATGATTTCAGCTCAGGTCATAATCTCATTAACAAGTTTGAGCCCCGCCGTGAACAGTGTGCTGACAGTGCAGAACCTGCTTGGGGCTCTCTCTCTCTCCCTCTCTCTCTGCCTCTCCCCCACTGGCGCTTAATCTTTCTCACTCTCTCTCTCTCTCTCTCTCTCAGCATAAATAAACTTTAAAACGTAAAATAAAATATTTGGTTTTAGTTTAAGTTTAAATAGGTTTAAAACTTCCCTGCTGATAAACTTAGAAAATAAATAAAAGCTTTCACATAAGTATTATTTTTGTAGAAAACTGTTTTACATGGGTCACATATTTCAAGTAATAGACGCTAAAGAATGTAATTTCTATTTTCATTAATTAAAGAAATATATATTCAGCACTCAATTTGCATTTGCTCAAAGAACCCAACAAACATCATTGTTTTGGAGTATGCCATATGAAAGCGAAATGAGTCTCATCATGTAGCCCCAAAATGGCATTTTATCCCAGGAGTTGACGAGATATTTTGCCAGGATAAGAATAACAAAACAAGACTTGGTAATTGAACTTTATCCACTTTCATATAGTGTATCTTTTTGCAGAATAAAGAAATACAAAAACTGAAGCAGTGTGAGGGCCATGAGCAAAATGCAAACCAGTGGATAAAATGCAAAAGCAGAAACTTCTCTATATTTATTCCGAGTGAGCAAGTCATGCCACCATATATCTGATTTTAGTTGAAGTAAACATAAGTGTAGCAGGATGGAGAATGATCCTGAAATAGAATGACCTAGTTAAATATTATGAAAAAGTTAGAGGTACCATAATATAACTGAGGGAAGATAAAATGAAAATATCAGTGTTTGATGCCATTGAAAAGATATTTCACTTGATCACATCAAGAGGGTCATTAGCCTAATAATAAACTTAGATCACTGAAACTATTGAACTATTAAATAGATTTAGAAATTTTAAAAGCTATTGATTTATTCAGGTGATGTGTATCTTTTCCTCATTAAACACCGTTATGATTTTACCTGCACAGCAAAACATGAACCTTTTTGCTAATTACAAAAGCTTCATGTGTCACAAAAGATTATGCTTTCATTTTTCAGAAGTCTTTTTTTTTTTAATTTTTTTTAACGTTTTATTTATTTTTGAGACAGAGAGAGACAGAGCATGAACGGGGGAGGGGCAGAGAGAGAGGGAGACACAGAATCGGAAGCAGGCTGCAGGCTCTGAGCCATCAGCCCAGAGCCCGACGTGGGGCTCGAACTCACGGACCGCGAGATTGTGACCTGAGCTGAAGTCGGCTGCTTAACCGACTGAGCCACCCAGGTGCCCCCAGAAGTCTTTAAATTAGTTATATATATAATATTAAGAACATTTTTCTTAAATTGATTGTTATTGTCGAATATTCCACTCCACCAACTCTTTAAAACCAGATTAAAGGGGCGCCTGGGTGGCGCAGTCGGTTAAGCGTCCGACTTCAGCCAGGTCACGATCTCGCGGTCCGGGAGTTCGAGCCCCGCGTCAGGCTCTGGGCTGATGGCTCAGAGCCTGGAGCCTGTTTCCTATTCTGTGTCTCCCTCTCTCTCTGCCCCTCCCCCGTTCATGCTCTGTCTCTCTCTGTCCCAAAAATAAATAAACATTGAAAAAAAAAATAATAATTAAAAAAAAAATAAAACCAGATTAAAAACTAGCTTCAGAGAATTTCATTTTTCTGGTTATATTGGGATAGCTTATATCAGAAAAAAAAACCTCTCAGAAAGAATAAATATAAAGATGAAAACTACTGTTTTAAGATATTGGAAATCAACTCAGACCGTTGGGTTCAAAATTCCCAAGAGAAAAGACAGCAAAAGGACTCCAACATTCATCTGTCACTTTTCTTGAGGCGTTTGCAAACTTATCTGCAGCATGGGCCATAGGCCAAGTGAAAATGTAGCCTGAGAGCATTGTCAAGTAGCACACAACTGTGGAGACAAAAATTAGAATTCAGCACTACCACAATAGCTTGGAACTAAAACACGAAACTTCAAAGGCAGCAGTAGAGAGGTGAGCCTGAGATTATGTGACTAGGCTGGTATAGTACTTCTTAGCTACTAATCTGAAGAGTATGAGAAGCTGAACAGGCAAGCTGAAAGTAGGAGCTAAGAGGCTAAACAGACAACAGAGCAGCCTTATATAGCCAAAAAGGAAAAAAAAAAAAAAAATGCTGTTCAAATCCTGACCAGGAGGAAAAGACCAGGAAAGTACTTTAGGTTTTCAGTTGAATTTATGCAGGGTCACTCCAAGATAGAGCTGAACAAACTATTAATGGAATTAAAGATAAGTCAATAGAGAATACAGACTGATAATGAAATGAACATGAATAACCGTATAGAAAATAATGTAAAATATGTATGGAACAAAATGAAGAATCATAGTCATGGAATTGAAGTCCTACCGGGAGAAGAGATAAAAGGATGCAGTGAGTTTTGTTTGAAGAGATATTGTAAATTTTCTAAACTTGACAGACAAGAAGACAAAGCTATAGAGACAGGAAGGATAAATATGAAAGAATAAAACTTCAAACTTCAACTATAGCAAAATCACTAAAATTCAGTCAGCAATAGAAAAATGTTAGAAGCAATCAGAGAAGAATAGGGCATTATCTTCAAATAAGCAGCAATAATAATGGCACCTAGTTCTGAAGCAGAAATGATGAAAACCAGAGGACAGTGTATGACATATTTAAAATTCTTTAAAAGAAATAAATGTTAAGCTATGATTTGATATCCACCTAAAATATATTTCAAACTTAAAGTGAACTATACTTAAGATCCCCCATCTCCCTAAAAAGAAATTTATAGGTAGTCAACTTGTACTAATAGAAATACTGAAGGATTAGGACACCTGGGTGGCTCAGTTGGTTAAGAGTCTGACTTTTGATTTTGGCTCGAGTCATGATCTCATGGTTCATGAGATTGAGCCCCATGTCTGTTTCTGCACTGACACAGCATGGAGTCTGCTTGGGATTCTCTGTCTCCTTCTCTCTCTCTGTGCATGCCCCCACTCTTTCTGTCTCTCAAAATAAATAAACATTAAAATTTAAAAAAAAGAAATACTGAAGGAAGTTCTCGAGACAGGAAAAAAAAGTATCTCAATTGGATTTATAGTGATGAAGGAATGAATAAACAACACTGGAAAGAATAAAAATGTGGTAAATTCAAATAAAATAAAAATGTAAAATAATAAGAAGAACGACTTGTTAAAAATGAAAATACCTGACAAAGGACACAGAAAATGTGGGAGGGGATAACTATATTAAATATTTTAATGTAAATTACACACACACATACACAAAAGAATAAATAAAAATAATGTTGAGATGAATCAATAACACTTTTTCCAATAAAATTACTACACTTTTCTCCAACATTTAGTGTTCATTCAAAAGACATTTTTGGGGTGTGTTTCATGTGATTGTAGGCCTTGAATATACATAGAGGACTATGACACATCCCTTCCCCAAGTGCATTAAATCCACTTTAATAGCACGTGTCTATTTTAAGATTCAGCATTGACTTAATTCATATTAGGAACAGAGAAGACATACTGGTATATATATATATATACCATATATATATATATTTTTTTTTTAATCTAAATGAAAGCAGCATATATTCAATCATGCATTTTACTACTTTTGGATACTACTATATCCAGATCAAAATTCAAATCTAAGATTTTTGCACATTTAAAATCTATTTTTTCCATTTCTTCAGTTATTGGTGGTAATTTATGGCATCATCGTTATATTATTTTACTTCTTTTTAATGCTTGGGATTGATAATATCATATGTGACTTTTTTATTGCATTTCCTGTTTGCCTAAAATTGTAGTGTTCACATATGTATAGGAGCTAAATAGGGTATCTCAGAAGTATTTTACTGTATTTTACATTAGTGCTTGAAGGATGTCCCTTATTGATTCATGAATGGTGATATCTAACTCTTCTAACTCTGGAAATTGTATGATTTCTTTAAAGACATGTGTAATTTTATTTGCACCAATTGCATTTCCAACAACTGGATAATGTTCTAGGAATACAGTACCAATTAATGTTTCAGTAATAATCTCTTAAAAAACATTTTAAGATACAAATAGGAATTCAAATTTAAGTGATGTGATGTGACAATTTTTACCAAGTTAAAACAGGTGACATCAATGACCACACCATCAATGTACTAAAGAGTACCCCTCGCCTGGTATGATGAAGCTATTTTTTTCTAGTTATTATTATAGGACATAGTTCAGTAATTCAATTAGAGATAGGTTAAAATGTGAATAAAAGCATAACTGATGAACTATGATCCTTATAAAGCAATGGACAACACAAAAGCAATTGTAAACACAAAGTATTATCAAGCACAGAGGAAGGGTACTAATGCTTTTGATGAAAATTGCTTCCACAATTTCTGAAAACATTTTTCTCAATATTATTTTCTTCATGTTTTGAAATAAATAAACAAAAAGCAATCAGTCCCATGTGACAGGGGATGGAAAGACGGTGGTTAGAGAAAGTCTTTCTCTTGCCCTTAACAGCAGCACTCCGGTTAGAGTTGAATCCTTCCATTACTATGCTATTGCTACATTCATCATCTATGGTCACCATTTATTTAAACAGAAAACAGAAAAACAGTTTATATCTGGCAGAGTCCATCTAATTCTTTCATCAACTTAGAGCTAGAAAAAGTTACCTAACACCCAGATATTCTTTAGTATCTGATAAGCACCTTTTGTTGTTGATGTCAATACATCTTGTATAAAATGTTAAGAAGTTTAGACAATATTTGTTTAAGATAGTTATTGAGATTTCTGAAGCTTCTTGTAAAATACTAAATACACTATAGGTTTCCAACTGCTCCTTAAATGGGTTGCAAAATGCTACTTTTATAAATGAATAAAATGAACAGACAAAATAAACTATAATAATACAGTGTGAAAAGCTAATAAGATTTATTGATGGAATGTATTATTCATCATCAGAATATAAAAATTGAGATGATTTATGAGGGAGATATCATTTGTGTTCCATCTTTGATATATATGGGCAATTTGAACATATGCAGATGAAGGAAAGCGCCTCTCAGGCAGAGGAATTGAATAAGCCTAGAAAAAGAGATAAAAACTCCAAAAATATACTCAGATTGAAGAGGGGTCTACTTTGGTTAGATTATAGAGTGGATTAAGTAGAATAATGGTAGATAAATCAGCGATAGTAAATGGAAAAATTTGGAACTATCTCTAAAGTGGGCAAAATGTATGTTCCATGACATTAGAAGATTAGATTTTAATTTTAAATTAATTGTGTTTATTTGAGTGTGTTTGAGTGTGGGGTGCAGTCAGTGCACATACTGACATAATAAAAGCCTTTAGAAGAGATTTTAGTTGCCAGCATTGTGCAGAATAGATTAGATCAGGAAAATATGGAATGCAGGGAGCTCAGAAGCAAGACAATGATTAATAATAATGAAGACCTGACTGAACATGATAAAGGGGGATAGCACCTATTTAAAAAAACACTGAGAGTGGTGCCTGGGTGGCAAGTCAGAATTTGGCTCAGGTCATGATCTTATGGTCCATGGGTTTAAGCCTAGTGTAGGGCTCTGTGCAGATAGCTCAGAGCCTGGAGCCTGCTTCAGATTCTGTGTCCCCTTCTCTCTTTGCACCCTGCTTTCCCTCCCTCTCTCTCTCTCTCTGTCTCTCTCAAATAAAAATAAACATTAATTTTTAAAAAAATACTGAGAAATAAATAAGAGGATTGGAATGTAACTAAATCATTGCATAAGTTAAGAAAGCTAAAAGTCGGGGCACCTGGGTGGCTCAGTTGGTTAGGTGTCCAACTCTTGATTTTTTCTCAGGTCACGATCTCACAGGTCAAGCCCCACATCAGGCTCTGTACTAACAAAACAAAATCTGCTTGGGATTCTCTCTACCCCTCCCCCACTGGTTCTCTCTCTCTCTCTCTCTCTGTCTCTCTCTGTCTCTCTCTGTCTCTCTCTCTCTCTCTCTCTCAAAAATAGGTAAATAAACTTAAAAAGAATAGTTAGAAGTCAGGGAGGGGTCTGTTTTTATCAATCTAGGGGAAAGAAAAACTGAAAATAAGGAAGAAAACACTAGAAAATAATGATTATATATTCACTCAGTAATTAGATCTTTCACATGAGAGCTTTTAAAAAATTATCTTTCTATTCTATTGTCTTCAAAAAGTATATAGAAGCCGTGGTTTCATCATTATAATTTAATTTTGCTTTATAAAGACTTTTGCTTTAGACTTTTAGTTTTTACCATCAATGTTACGTAAAAGTGTGACCACTGAAAGGAATGCTTATACATAATACAGTTTAGTGAAAACTATTCTATTAAGACTTATGAATACTGAGTTCAAGTTCTGCCAATTATGCTCTACTTGTTATGACTACGTTAAAAATAAATTTGATCACATTAAAGAGAAAGCTGACTACAATGGTTTTCCACATAGGGATATATATATATATATATATATATATATATATATATATATATATTTTTTTTTTTTTTTTAAGTTCAGAGATGAGCAGTCTAAGCTGCAACTACTCAAAACACTACTACATATCTTCATAATCCAGCTTCCTTTGAGTGTCTGTTTTATCATCCCAGTTGCAAGACAGCAGCTACAACTCCTGATATCCTATATGTCCCTTAGTTATGAAGAAGGCAAGGGCACAAGGTGAGTTAGTTGAGTCTATGCTCTTTACTAGGAAAATAATACAGGAAGCTATATCTAGTAGATATCTGTCATGTATCATTAGCAATAATTGAGATACTCCATCAATAAGGTTATGTGTGTACGTGAACATTTTTAATGAGGCATATGGCATCCAAATAGAATCGGTGTTATATTAATGAAGAAACAGTGGATATTGAATAGGGATCTAAGAATGTTTGTCCCTGTAATCTTATTTTTCTCATTAGAAAGGCCTAGGTCAACTCTGAGAATCTAATATTATACATCAACTGAATATAGTTTGATCAACAAATTCAAATATCAGTGGTATATCATATCATAATCATAAAACAAAAATCAATTGCCTTGGCTGTAAATGGCACAACTCTGGGAATTGTATTTGTATTATGGTGGTAAAATGTTTCATTATAAGTCAAAAGTTCTCTTTTCATCAGAATAAGCAATATCTCTGAATACTGAGTAAGCTAATGTCAGAATGAGTTAATTAGACTTTTTACTTTTTATATTGTTTACATCAAATCTAAAGGACTCTCGCATTTCAGAGTAGCAGAAATGCAATTTCATGGTATTCTGCTTAACTGACTTAGAGATATATACTAACTGCCTAAAGTTTGATTATTTTAATGATTTTAAGTCTACCGAAACTCAAGTACAGATTTGTGATTTTCTAACCAATATACTTGTTCCAGAACGAAGACTCTAATCTGAATGTTAAATTATAAATTTGCTCATCAAAACTAATGTGCAGACCACAGAGAAGACAATCTTAGTAAAAGGAACTAAAAGTCTACAGAAGTTGTATACATAATGTATGACTAGTAAATCAGGCATAGAATAAACTATCGCAGAACTTTAACGTAATTACCAAATAACCTGAGGTTATTGGTAAAGCTAATCTAGCTTTTTAATCAAATATTCACTAAAATAGATTTAGATCATTGACAGAATAATTAGTTGATTGAAATTTCTATTTTGTCAAATGGCTTTTTGTTGTTATATAAACATAGTATTTTGAGATTTTGATAGATGATGGATTTGGGTAAAATATTTAAAGCTATGTACTATTTGTAATGTATTAATAAATGATGCATCATCTTTGAGTAATTCAAATAGTTATATTTAAAAACATTTTCTGCTTTAAATTCACTTATTAATTTATTCATCAGGCATGATGAGGATTTTTCTACATTATGACTAATGAGCAATATGAACATTTGTTTTGCAAAAGCAAATTCAATGCCACCTATTTCATAAATAACATTCAGAACCTTATTATTCTTATTTAAGTAGTTAATGTGCATATTTTATACCTTAGAGTTTCAAATTAGCTTAGGCATGATAATAATGATGTTGCATTATCTTGATTGAGGTAGTCCAGCATATGTTATCCAAAATAATACATCATTTTACTTAATTTTCACTTTTAGATTGGTAAGTGATTAATGTCAACTTTCTAGTAGACAGCACGTAATAACTAAATTCATACACACCCATGAACATACATACCACATGAAAGTATAAGACTATATATATGTACATATATGTGTATTCATCAGCATATATGTAAATACATGTAAATCCAGATTTATATTTTTAAAGTGTGTAAGGAAGTCGATACTATTAAAAATAAATTGATGTGAAGATGTAGATGTTCAAAAATTGACTGTGGTCTCCACTTCTTGTAATGAATATCAAGTAATTCAGACAGTTTTCCCACTGAGAATAATTAGGAGGGCTAGACAAATATAATGCATTAGGCTGCCTATAAGAATGTGAGTAATTTCTGCAATGCTGTATGGAGAAGTGGTAAGGCTAAAAGAGTCAGGCATGAAATTTGACACCTTTTACTCTTATGGGTGTTTCGATTCTGGTTAAGATGATTGGAAGCTGACTTGCAGGGCTGAGGTGTTTTCAGGGGTTTTCCATGAGAATTTCAAAGATGGATGCCAAAATAGGTAAGCACACATACCCTGAAGGCCATAGAACCTAGGTTAAATTCATCTTATTTCCTAGGTCTGCTTCCTCAGAAAAATTAAATTCCTTGTGCATGCTTTCTCCTTCTTTGATATTTTGTAACATACATAGTAAAATATAGAGTTCATTATTATTAACACATATGATGCTAAATGTTAGGGTAATGGGGGAGAGAAACGAAGTAAAATTTCCTAATAGACATATAAATATATTGCTACTAAGCAAAGGGGAATATTCTCATAATGCGTACTGTCCTCACTTGGCATATGATTCTGTGATCTTAGCTTATTTTTATACCCGTTTTCCTGATAGATGTGAATCTATCAGTATTTAGAATATTAAAAAATTAAAAAGTTCTACAGATAGAAAAGAATGAATCCAGTAGAAAAATCATCAATACATATTTACAGTCTATTCAGAGGGAAAAAATGAACCCAAGAACATTTGCTCGGCCTTAGGTATCATATTGAAAATATTAATTCATATTTGGTTCAATTGCACCAGATAGTGAAAGAAAAATGCCTAGGGGATGGATGAAATAAATAAAGGGAATTAAGAGTATGCTTACCTTGATGAGCAGTGAGCAATGTATGGAATTGTTGAATCATTATATTGTATACCTGTATGTCAATTATACTTGAACAAAAAAATAATATTAAGAAAGAAAGGAGGGAAGGAAAGAGAGAAGGAGGGAGGGTGAGAAGGAGGAAAGAAGGAAGGAAATGCATAAGGAAATACCGGGAAAGGAAAACTAAAAGGAGAAAAGGAAAGGAATTAAAGAAGATTGACATTCCCACAAGTTGGGGAGGACATGGAGAAACAGAAACTCTGGGACATTGCTGTCAGGAATGGACTTTGGCAATGTAATTTTGTAAAACAATTTGACACTAGCTAGAAAAATTAAAAATGTGTATAACTTCTCACCCACCTACTTTCTACTTCCTCCAAGAATTGTAATATTTCTGAACATATTAATAAGAAAACGGAAAGGAATATTAATTGTGATATTGTCTGTAACAGCAATATATTTTTTTTGAGAGGGAGAGAGAGCAAGAGAGAAAGAGCAGGGGAAGGGAGAGAGCTGTCAGCGCAGAGCCTGATAGGGGCTTGAACCCATGAACCACGTGATCATAACCTAGGTGAAATCAAGAGTCAGACCCTCAACTTGCTGAGCACCCCCAGGCACCCCGTAATAGCAGTATATTGAATTCACTTTTGTTTATAAGAGAATTGATACTTAAATTGTAGTAGAGATACATAATTAAATATTCTTTTAGCAGTAAAATCGAATAAACTGAGGTGTCTTTTTCAACATAGACACACCACAAAGATATAATATTGAGGGTAAAAAACAAGCTATTAAATTCCTACAAAATAATAATTTAAAATAGATGTGGATGTGCATAAACTATGCATCAGAATGATAAGCCCCATACAGAACAATGGATTCCTATTGGAGCCATTAAGAAAATGGCTCAATGACAGGTAATTTTTCAAAAATTTTTGGTCCCTGTGTCAGCCCCAGTTCCTTAAACAGAACTTGGCACAAAGGAAATTTTCAAAAATGTTTGTTGAATGAATGAATGAATGAATGAATGAATAATATTTTCAGTTTCTTTCTTAATCTGTAGAATTACCAACATTTTAATTATAGTAGTCTCTGTATGATTGTGTTAAGTATGAAACACTTCAAACTTTTAAAAAACAAAAATAGCGACTCTTTATATAAAAATTTAGTTTTGGGGCACCTGGGTGGCACAGTCGGTTAAGCGTCTGACTTCAGCCAGGTCATGATCTCGCGGTCCGTGAGTTCGAGCCCCACGTCAGGCTCTGGGCTGATGGCTCAGAGCCTGGAGCCTGTTTCCGATTCTGTGTCTCCCTCTCTCTCTGCCCCTCCCCC
>NW_024412413.1:44408411-44441292 GCF_014898765.1 Herpailurus yagouaroundi
GGGACAGAGAGAGACAGAGCATGAACGGGGGAGGGGCAGAGAGAGAGGGAGACACAGAATCGGAAACAGGCTCCAGGCTCTGAGCCATCAGCCCAGAGCCTGACGCGGGGCTCGAACTCAGGGACCGCGAGATCGTGACCTGGCTGAATTCGGACGCTTAACCGACTGCGCCACCCAGGCGCCCCTGGATTACAGTCTTTAAAATAAAGTTCTCTTCCCTACAGTTACAACTCAGGATGCCCGTAGCTGGAAGTAATGAAAAATACATAAATAACCCATAATTTTCCAGTAATAATAGGCAAAAATTTAAGCACTACTATTTGCTAGTTTCTGTTCTTTAATCTCTACTCTTCCTTCAAAACAAAACTCTTTTCACATAATCTAATTCCACCAATTGCAATAAATTCAAATAATTTCAGGAGACAAAGTAACCATGTATATATCTGAACAGGTTTAGTGTCTTGCTTGTATAAAGAGTTGTGGGTATTGAAATGAACTGGAAATTTCATACTCTTAACTTATAGGGTAGAAATTCAATTTGCTAGTCACTATGTTGTGATTTCTCTGCCTTGATCAAGTTATATTCAATCTCCATATTTATATTACATTTTAGAGTTTTGCTAGACCAGGAGCACCTGGGTAGCTCAGTTGGTTTAGTTTCCAATTCTTGGTATCAGCTCAGCTCTTAATCTCAGGGTCATGGGTTTGGGCCCTGCACTGAGCTCCATGCTGGGTATGAAGCCTACTTTAAAAAAAAAAAAAAAAAAAAATGCAGCCACCATATATTATTAATTTCTCTTTCCCTACCATTCAGTACACTTAGTATACTTTTGGTGATATAATATAAATACCTTTTTAGTCTTTATTTTTATATAGTCATGGATAGAAATACTCCATAATATATTATCTTATTTAAATTGTAGAACAACACTACAATATAGAGATTGTGAGGATGATTTTATAAATTAAAAAAAAAAAAGTGTTATGAAGAAAAATAAATTTAGGGCAATTTTTTCCTAGGAATATCCACCAGATTGGTGATGTGCTTGAGTGAGCTTGTGCCAGCTTGTGAGAGCCAGTTGTTAAATTTTGTGACAAGGTTGGTAGCTTCTTCATGGTCATGGTGGGATTATTGACACCACAGAAATTGGCAAATGCTACATACAAGTCAGAGCTTTCTCTTTAGGGAGCTGCTTTCCCAGCACACAACTGAATGTCATTCAGCTCATTTCTACAGAATTAGGATTTATATTCTCTTGTATTTTGTTAAAGATTGATCCCTGTGTAGTGTGCTTTTCATGTAGAACTTTCACTCTTCAGGAATTTTTTATTATGTATTAGTATAGCATTAGTAAGGTCAATAAATCTTAAAACATATTTTATGGCGCTGTACAGTAAATCATGTTTAGATTGATTAAATTAGTGGTCCTTAAATGTCAAACTTGGAAATGTGATTTTTATTTAACATCTAATGGGAGTCTTCATGCAGTGCAGGACCATCTCCAGAGCGATAAGCCTCTTAACGCATTCTTTGGCAGTAAGATGGAAAGGGGTTTTCTTTTCAGAAGAGTCTAGAACTAAGCACTCAGAAGGCTGTTAAAATAGTCTCTGTGAGAGGTAACAAGGTCTTCACCAATATAATAGTGGCAGTGTGGTTTCTGAATTTTATTGTTACCTCCAAAGGACATCTGCATAACAGTAAAATGCCATATGGGAACTTAACTTTGGTTGCTTAGTACGAAATTTTGTTCCTGTAAAGTAGTTAATTGTATGAATTGATACTATTGTACCTGAGTGTCTTTCTTTTTTTTTTTTTTAAATGAGCTCTCTCCTAGAGAGCACTGTACCATTTCTAATTATTTGATGAGAGTAATGAAGTGAATTCATCTTCAAATTTTTAGAGGCTTATGAATTTATGCTCGATTGAAAGCATTTTTGTCCTAGGAATATTCACTCTTTTCATGTTAATTTTTTCTCCATCTGTCCGAATATTCAGGATGCGAAGACTATATTTCATCATATCCAAATTGTCCTTTTCCCTTTTTGTTTTGCCAAATGTACTCCTCAAAGAAAAAACATTTGCCATTTTATCAAATTTTAATGTGTGTGGGAAATATCATAACTATACGGGTTAAGATACGAGAATCAATCTCTTTCATTATAGTGCCTTTAAAATGCTATTAAGTATTATTTTTAAAAAGCAAAGAATTGATTGACTCCAATGTTATAGATAGAAAGAGGAACAAATATATGCTTAGTCTTGGGGCTTTATTATTCAGTATTTACATGGAATTTATATGGTTGATAGTTTGTAATTTAATAAATTAATATATAGTCCATGATCAAGTCGAAACTAAAAAAAATACATAACAGGTATAAATATCAGTCTATAAGCTCTGTTATAAAAGAAACATACTTATTTTTATAACTTTATTGTTTGCTTGTTTCAGTTGAGCCTCCATTCTCTTGGACAGGCCTTACAATTGAGCTCAGTACTTGTTATGTTATGTCCTCTCCTCTCTTTTATCCTGATTCTGAGACACTGTGCATTATCAGAGATGGCTCTGGTTGTTAGTTATCTACACTGGTCACCAAATATCCTGCAGATAAGTTCTTTTTAGGTCTGGTGATGGACTTGTCGTTTTGGTGAAGTTTTTTGTACATAGAAAAATCTTCATTGAGTTCTGAACTTCTATGCCTAGAGCCCGAAGTAACTTGTAATCATTTCTCTGTAAAACCTTAGTTCCTGTATGCCCAGCAGACTGCCCACAGCACTGCTGTGAAGCAGATTCTGCTTTCCTATTGTTCTAGAGCTGAAAATCTATCCTCCATATAATATGGAGTCTCCATATAATAGGATTCTGAGGTTGTTCAGATGAACTATGAGGTAGTTCAGTCATAGTCTCCATAGTCTCCATACAACATGGAGAAAATCCTTCTTGCCATCATGTTTTCAAGTCATCTGCTTCCGTCTGAAGCCCTATTTGTTTCTTTGTTTCTTTTACCTCCTTGGGAAAGTCTCTAAATTCTAAGATTGTAAACTTCTGGAAAATGGGAGCCAATTTTGTTGTGTACCCTGCCAAATTCTTCCCTTGGAGTTGTGATATATAGATCAAATTCTCTGAGATTCAAGCAGAGGCCAACATTTCAAAAGTGGTCTCTCCTGCATTAGAAGTACCACAGAATGTTAGGAGTGGCTTTTATCAATGAAAGATACCTGAAAGAAAATACATTGACCTGAGAATGCAACATTGGCTTATTCACAAATATTAGTTATTATAGTGATGTTATTTTACTTTTTATTTTTTTAATATCTATTTCTTTATTTAAAAAATTTTTTTTAACGTTTATTTATTTTTTTGGGACAGAGAGAGACAGAGCATGAACGGGGGAGGGGCAGAGAGAGAGGGAGACACAGAATCGGAAACAGGCTCCAGGCTCTGAGCCATCAGCCCAGAGCCCGACGCGGGGCTCGAACTCACTGACCGCGAGATCGTGACCTGGTTGAAGTCGGACGCTTAACCGACTGCGCCACCCAGGCGCCCCTCTATTTCTTTATTTTAGAGAGAAAGAACATGAGTGGGGGCCGGGGGGGGGGGGGGTTTGTGGTGCGGTGTCGCAGAGTGGGAGACACAGAATCCAAATCAGGCTCCAGGCTCTGAGCTATCAGCACAGAGCCTGACACAGGGCTCAAACTCACAGACAGCAAGTCTGTGACCTGAACTGAAGTTGGACGCTTAACCAACTGAGCCACCCAGGTGCCAGTTATTAGGTGATTTTAGATAGCAATGTGTGTAATGTAGTTTGTTTCTAGGTAGCTGATTTTTTTCTAGATGGCTGTTTTTGTTGTTGTTTTGTTTTGTTTTTCTTTTATGAATATAAAACTTTTGGGGAGGCATGGTGGAAAATTAGAAAGTTGATGCCAGTCTTATGCTGTGTAGTGGGAAGATTCTTCCCAGAATTCACCCCAGGCTTTCATACTATATGAACATTTCATGTAAGGTTATATGAAAAAAAAAAAAGAAAAAAAAAGTACTTTCTTAAAGTAAGACTGCATAGACAATTAGCATAAAATACTGAATATGAGGATTTCTTGACTCTATATAAAAATGTTTATGCTTATTTATGAATGTGGATAATGCTGTTCTCCTGGGAGAATTTTGATTGTTTTGACATTTAGCTATATTATCCTTAGAACAAAGGCTATTGTTGGGCTGGAGTCAAATCTATGACCATGACAGCAAAACTAAACTGATCCACATAATGAATAATGATGATCTTGATGCTCTCACCAGCTGTTTTACTCAGTCACAGAACACCATGACTTTTAATAAAATACAAAGCAGGGTACAGTTCACACATTTAGATAGTAGTTCTAACTACTTAACTATCTCAAATTCAGAAAAAAAGTCAGTCATCATAAAATGAGTAAGATTAACTTCTTTCTGTCATTCTGGTTTGCTGATCCCTATATATATATGTTTGGGGCATTAGAAATTAAATTATTTTAAAGGCAGTGACTAAACTACCTCATAGTTCATCTGAACAACCTCAGAATCCTATTAAATAATTAAAAAAAAAAACAGATCTCCCACCTTAGAAACAAAACTGTATCAACAAAAAATATGTATCTTAAAACCAACAAAAGTGTTACTAAGTATTTCTCTTACTTTCTCTTTTCCTTTTATCATAAGGCCAGATTTCCCCTGTCTGTGTGGCTTACCTGCCAGGCAATGATTGGACAGAAACTGTGCTCTCTTTGTATCTAAGGCTTCCACTCTCAGCTGATGGATCTGGAGCTGGGGATAGGGTTTGAACAATTTTCAAAGCTTTCTTAGCTTTTACTTCTGGTCCACTTCAGTCTCCTCTGCGCATGCACATGGTTTTCAAGTCAGCCAAGGATGTGCTGAGAGCTCACCCATTGCTTGCTTCCAGGGTTCTTTTATTTCTAGATTCTTCCTTTTAAAAGTCTGGCTTTCTGCCACTTTTCCCTAGTCCAGTCCACAACCTCAGTCAGGCTAGCAGAGCCCTGTTCAGGTTTCCACCCATGCTTCCTTCCTTAGTTTGCTACTTATCTTCCTGACTCTGCAGCACCATTTTTCACTCTGCTCCAAATCCAATCACTACCTTTACAACAAAGTTGCTAGTTTTGTTGGTTAGCCACACCCTGCTTAAAAAAATGGCAGTGACAGCAGTGGGGAGGGGAAAGAGCCACAACAGGAGCAGCCCTGAGCAAGGAGGCCAGAGAGTCCAGTTGTTTTTCAACAGAGGTTTCTGTAGGTTTGCTGTTTTAGTTTTGGGGTTTTGTTTTGTTTTGTTTTTAATGAATAAATGCTTCTCAGTTTGTTTTTGCCTTTGATCGATGTTTAGAGTCCTGACATGGTTGTTTTGAACAATATCACACAGTTTTATTCTTGCCTTTGTTGGACGTTTTACCTACATCTTCCATCTATCATTGCTGGAAATCCTGCATCATGTCTTGCAGTGTCAAAGGATTTTTCCTAATTTTCTCATTTTATCATCACGAGTAGTTTATGAGTAAGTTTATTAATAATACTTACGTTATAATCTTATAGAAACAGAAGTCGTGACCAAATAGATTCAGAAATATAACCAGGAGTAGGAGCGATATATGCCCAAAGGTAAGAAACAAATAGCTTGTTCCAGGAAACCCATTTATACCAAAGTGATAGAGGCCTTACTTTACATAAATACCTTATGGAAGATGAAAACAAAGCCATGGTGCTTTGAAATAAACACATTCACACAGAATATTCTTCACTTTCATAACTGAGAATAGAAAGATCCCTTCCTACTCCCAATATAGCACTTTTCCTCCCAAACAGTATCCAAATCTCATTTTTGAAATACGTGAATTGTTTTTATTAAGTGTAATGAATGCATCTGGAATTAGGTGCATACTTAGCTCCTAAAGAATACAATAAACAACTTATTTATATAACATGTAGCAAAAATGCAGCTCTATTAGGAATAACACCTTTAAAAACACAGCATAAAGGTGATACATTATTTTAACATCTAACAATCACTCTAATTATGTTTTCCAATTCTATCACTGAGGTTGGAAACATATTTTCATAAAGTGTTTCCCATATGTACATTTAATTTTTCCATAAAGCGCTTAGTTGTGCAATAAGAATATAGCTTATTTTTTTATGTGGAAACTGTGGGTAGTCCAAACAATAGGCTTTGCAAATTCTGCCAGGAAACTTAACTACTATCATGAGACACTAGGAAATAAACAGTTCTCTAAATTCTGAGTATATGTACTTGGTTCACCATTTCAGTTTGTTGAAAGATACATACAGATATATGTTTTCAGTTTATTGAAATATATATATATATTTATATTTACATTATATATAAAATATATATAAGTATTATATAATTTTAATTTGTATTTCAATATTCAGTTGTATTGAGTATACAAGGCAATGTTATAATTCAAAACTATCTGAGAATGTGGTATTGGTCAGCTTGGACTGCCATAACAAAATAGATGGAGTGGCTTAAATGACAGAAGTTTATGTCTTATAGTGCCAGAAACTGGGAACGCGAAGATCAAGGTGCTGATAACATAGTTCTCATTCGGAGGCCTCTTCTCTTGGCTTATAAGCAACAACCACCTCTGTGTGCTCTCATGACCCCTTCTTTGTGCATGCACAGATAGAGACAGACCAAGCCTTCTGGTGTCTCTTCTTATAAGGACATAAATTCCATTAGAGCAGGGCCCACCCTCATAACCTTATCTAACCCTAACTATCTCCAAAAGATACCATCTCCAAATACCATCATATTGGGGGTTGGGCTCCAACATGTGAATTTTGAGGAGACACATCCTGTCTATAACAAGTATCAACAATTCACTCATGTATACATTGAAAGAACATTTATTTGGGGTGCCTATTGTATTAGAAAGTGAATACAATAGACACTGTACTTGTTCTCATGAACCTGGAATCTAATTTATTATTATTATTAATTATTATTTTAATTTAAAAAATTTTTGCTCACGTCTACCTAAGTAAAAATTTCCAAAGGAATCCCCAAAATCTAGGGGGGGGACAGTATTTATACTGAAAGAAGGAATTGCCTCTACTGCTTTTTTTTCTCATAAAAATTTTAAAATTTAATATAAAACAATTTACTTGAGGTTAGTAACTAGTAAACATATCATGTGATATCCTCTGAAGGCTTTCTTTGCTGTTAAAGTTACTTCATTATGTAACACATCTACCCATTTCCCATATATATAGTGATAAATTTATTTCAACTCTGCTTCATCTTACCCATGTTTTCAAAGTATAATGCAACACAAGATTTTGAGCATTGGGTAGAGGAAAAGACATAGCATGAGTCCAAAATGATATAACAAGAACAACTGAAAATGTATTAAATGTAAACCTATTTTATTTCCAAATATAAATATTTGATTTGTTAAATACACACTGTAAATCTGATTAAAAGTAGAACTTCTACTTTGAGTTCTTCCTACTATACAACTTTTTAAAATGATGTCATTCTTCCTCAATTTCTTTAAACTATGTATTTTGGAAGAAGTTGTCTTTCAATGCTGTTTCATACAATTTAGCTGACATTGTGATTTCATCTTAGAAAGCCCCATAGCTTTCTTTGCTTGAGGGATTCTGATGTCGTTCCAAATCTTTACACATGGATTTTAGGTGGCTTTCAAGGCCCTTTATAGTATGATATAGACAGAATACTATCCTTCCTTCTCTTCACCCATCCTCCCTGGCCATCTCTCACATCATTCAACTTGCCAGAAAACTGGATTAGGTCTTATTTGCTGAACAAATTGAAATCACTTTTCACATCTCTGTCATTTTTCATGCTGTCCTTTTCCAGGAATGAAATTCATGTACATATGAAAGATTATGTGTCTTAGGGCATAATTCACATATTACACTCCTGATTTTTTCTAATCACTTCCATGACTTTACCTCATTAATTCCCCAATCACACCTCACAACTAAATTTGGAGACAAATCTTTAAGTGTTGTTTATGTCAGATGAAATAAAGCATAATCACAAAAGAATTTTTTTTTCATTTTCCATAAAAATATTTGTTAAAGAAATTTTTCTTCATGTGGTCCAAAGTGTCTTAAATAAAAAATGTAATACACATTTTTAAAATGTAGAATATGCACTATTTTGTTTTTCTTTGTCATAAGCATGATAATTGTGTAATTTTTTTGTCCCTTCAAGAGCTAGCTTGGAAATAAATTTGATATTTGATAGTAGAAACTATATGCAAACATTAGCTCCCTGACACTTAGTTGCTCATTCATAGGGTATGGTGCATAAGGAGAAACTTAGGCCCAAGAAATGTCAGACCCAACTTGGTAATCAGTGCATCTAAATCCTAGGCATAAAGTTGTTTGCAGATTATAATCTATGGAGACAGGTTAAAGCCCCGTTTTGGAAGAAAAGAAGAGGTACAGAAAATGTTTTTGGCAAAACATAATCTATAAGACATTCCGTATAATAATGACAGAGGAAACTATAAGAGCAAGGTTGGCAGTAATGAGGCAGGAACCACGCGTTAGAGAGCTGGCTGGCTAAGCCAAGAGCCTCAATAAAACTTCATACAAGAGCAAATATATATTCAGAGCATGTTCTGAACCTGACACTGCTCAGGTTCTGGGTATTAGAACTAAGCAAAAACCCTGCTCTCATAAAACTTACACTCCAGTGTAGAGTCACAGACAGTAAACACATGTAGGCCATAAGGAGTGATAATCAAGAAGCTAAATAAAACAGAATAAAGGAAGAGAAACACTAAATTAGAGAAGGTGAATGGTAAAGAACTTTCAAATTAGGTGAAAAATGATTGCGGGGTCTGTATGGAGTATGGAGGGAGCCAGAAGTATTTCTGAATAATGCACCCCACGGTCAGTGGAAACAAAAAAATGCCTGATGTAGACTTGAGAGCATACTTGGTTGGAGGAATACCCAGACAGTAAGGGTGGTTGGGACAAAATGAGAAAGGGAGGATAGCCTAGATGAAGTTGTTCAAAATATTTTTAAATAAACATTCGCACATTCCATTATAGATTGATATCCTTTTTAAAAACATACTTCTACATGAATAAGTTGGTAGAATTTAAACAATGTGTGGCTGATTTAAACAAGGAATGATTGTTTCCTATATGTCTATATTTCATTCAGTGCAGTCACTTCACTATCAAACTTAGAGTGAATGACAACCGTTTTGCTCACATTTCTTGATATTTTGTGAAATGCAGTACTCAGCAATTTATTTGAACACTGACAGATGTAAAATAAATGTTTGAAGAAATTTATGGCCATGTTTCTTTTCTAATACAGAGTCTAAGTGTTTGTCTCAATATAGGACAAGTCAATTCATAAGTTCCTTTTCTTCTCTGGCAAATTTATTTTGACTTTCTAATCTCCTTGTAGGTTAATGCAGCAAGATGTTTTATTGTTAGATAACAATGCTAGGATAAAAATATGTTCTCATAAAGTAAGTCCAAATGTTTCAATTTCTTCTGACTGTAGGATATATGCAATTTATCAGTACCAGTGTAGAGGGCAAGGCATGAGGACTATTTTTGAGAAATGAAATCTATTTTTCAAGAAAATTTAGGAAAGATATCATTTATCCTTATTTTCAAACTGTAAGACTGAAGTAATTTGGCATATCCTTGGAGAGTTTCATTAGCAGAATTTATACACTCAGAAATAATCTAGGACAGTTGAGTTTTGTATATGTGTGTCCAATTATTAGCATTAAAGTTGAGATAAGCCAGGAAGATGATTGTAATACATTCGTTATCATAAATAATCCATACCTTTTGTTGCTAACTTGTTAATAAATACTAATTATTTCAGATGAATATATATAATTGCATAATGCATTTGTATAATGAAAATTATATAAAACAATGAATTATTCTCATTCTTTTATTTTTGCTAGGCATTGTATCTACACCTGTAACTAATAATGATATAGTCTGTGTCTCCATAAAACATATTCTTTTTAAATTTTTTTCCATAATGATGAACAAGTATTTGATTGATGTGTTCAACAGCATATTGAACAGAAAATGTAAATGGCTCCCCTTCCCAGTAATGTCAGACTAGGTACATCTAGACTCAGTCTCGCTGTGAATAACTAGGACAGAGTTGTTAAGTGGAACAACAAATTGTTGTTGTTGTTGTAGCAAGTTCCTAAAAAGTGTGGTTCTAAGATGTGAGAAGAGAAGAAATGCTGGTAAGTGAGTCCAGTTGGTAGCTGCTTTTGCAGTAAGAGCATATCACATGTCTGGAAGTAATGACCTGGACAACAAGAGCCTTGAAGAACTAAGGATACCAGTTTTGGAGCACAGGGTCTGTCAAGAGGAGAGACAACTGAGAATTGTACACACAATTTTGGGGGACCTTGTAGAGCCTAATGACAGGATTAAGGATAGAGGAGGCAAGTACTGACCTTACAGGAATGAATCTCAGTTTTGAAACATGACCATTTAGAGCTGTGAAACTCTTGACCAGCTACCATCTTTGATAGTTGTGGTAGCATCCAGGCCTCAGATGATATCTATGATGTACCATGTATGGTTCCCAGAACCCAGCAAGACATGAGCAGATAAATTAGCATATAAGGCAGTGTCATTGAAATCTTTGAGGAACCACAGCTCACTGAAGTGCCTCTGATTGGGAATTCTGGGGAATGTAGCTCCCACCATCTGTGACACGTAAGGGGCTGGGAAGAAAATGGTGATAATGGAGAGTTGACAGTGGACAGTGTGGCAGAGTGAGGACAGAGATTTAGAAAACCTTATTATGAAACTTAATGCACATTTATATTTTAAAAAGTCAAGGCATTAAAAGTCAACTGTACATAAGACATAAAGGAAGTCTCAAGCAATGTTTAAAAATTGAAATTCTGAGTGTATTTTCTATTTAGAGAGAAATTAAGCTAAAACTAATAAGATAACCCCAAAATACCAGTATTTAATTATGAGAAATAGAGAATGAACGTTAATAAGGTTGTTGGATACAAGTCACTATATGAATTTAATTATATTTCTATATGCAAAAGTCAGAGAAAAAAATTTAAAATCATACTGTTCACCATAGTGAACTCACATATACATACATACTTGAGAATAAAGCTAACATCAGGCTCATAAGAAAACTTAAAAACATTTTTGAGAATCATTGATAAGTTATAAGTAAATCAAAGTATATTCTATTTGCAAGGTATTTTGAAGATACAAATTCTCTTAATCCTCTTTTTTACATTTAATGCAATTGCAGTAAAACTTCCAACGGCTTAAATTAAAATTTTGGTTCTTAAATTTATATGAAAACGCAAAGGGTTTAGAATAGTCAAATCATTCATGAAAATGGTAAACATTTTGATCTGGGATAAAGGACAATGTTTTTAATAAAAGGTGCTTAGAAAATTTATCTCTATAAGAATATGAAATGAATATTTCCTCACGCCACAGATAAATATAAAGATAAATACCAAGTATACTAAATATCTGGTCATAAATATAAAAATAAATTAATACAGGATGCAACTATACATAAAGCTTCTAGAACATACTATAGAAAAATACATTCATGATTTTGTGGCATTGAGCAACCTGCTTATTTTATTTTTGTTTTCCATTTATTTATTTTTGAGAGACAGTGAGACAGAGCATGAGCAGAGGAGGGGCAGACAGAGAAGGAGACACAATCTGAACCAGGCTCCAGGCTCTGAGCAAGCTTTCAGCACAGAGCCCAATGCAGGGCTCAAACCCACAAACTGTGAGACCATGACCTGAGCTGAAGTCAGACACTTAACCTACTGAGCCACCCAGGTGCCTCATTGAGCAACTGCTTAACTGGGACACACAGCTGAAAAAAAAGGAAAATATTGACAAGTTGTACTACATGAACATTAAAAACCATTAAAGTAAAGAAAAAGCAAACACAATAAGTGAGAAAAGACTTTTTTAGCAAGCACATGTAACCAACAAAGGGAGCATAGTCACTGCATATGAATGAGTTATAAATAACTCATTAACAGCAATAAGAAAATGATGAACAACCTAGTAGAAAAAAAAATAATAGACATAGGTACTTTACAAAACAATACCCAGATGGCTCATAAACACATGAAAACATTTCTGAGACTCACCTGAAATCAGAGAAATTCCAGTTGAAATCACAATGAAATGCCACTATAAACCTACTAGACTGATAAAAAGAAAAAAGTGTAACCTCAATTATTAGGAAGGACAAGGAGCAATAAGTCCACTCAAACACTGTCAGAGGACTATTAATTTATAAGCCACCAATATAGCCATAGAATATGACTCAATAATTCTATTCTTAGGACTATCTTCAGTAGAACTGTGTACATAAAGAGGTTTATTTAAGATTGTTCTAATCAGCATTATTCAGAATTAATATGCTAGAAATAACTCAGATGTCCATCAACAAGGAAAATAAATACAGCTTTATGCCACAACATGGATGGATCTTATAAAGGCAATCCCGAGTAAAAGAACACTTTTGTAAAGTAGCAAAATTCCTGATTCTTTTTTAAATTTTTTTAACATTTATTTATTTTTGAGAGAGAGAGAGAGGGAGGGAGCATGAGTTGGGGAGGGGCAGAGAGACACAGAATCCAAAGCAGGGTCCAGGTTCTGAGCTGTTATCTCAGAGCTCAACGCAGAGCTTGAACCCACAAACCGTGGACACTTAACCAACTGAGGCAATCAGGTGCTCCTGTGATTCTTAATTAAAGGCAGAAGTGGCCTCAGTATTAGTTTAGAATTATAAGTTAGGATTTTAGCTAATTAATAATTAGTTTAGGCTATTGATTTTCTTGGATAGGAAGGAGAGGGTAACAATTGCCCAGGGCTGAGAGGTGATTTCTGGGGTGTTGATAACATTCTCCGTCTTGACCTGGGTGGTGGTTGCACAGGTATTCAATTTTTGATCTTACAGTGAGTTTTAGTTATTTTCATGTATGTTTTGTGATACACATGCTAAATTTTAATTTATAAAGTTAAGAAATATATAAATATAGCAGTGTTTATGAAGTCGCTATCCAAGTTTAGGTAGGTGTTGAGGAAAATGGAAATTATGGCTAATGAAGAGGTGTATTTTCTCTCCCTTTTACATTGCAGCATAAAAGTTATTACAAGTGACTATATAGATGTGATTCTATAGATAAGATATGGTTAAGGATTGACTATGAGCTAAAAAAATGAGAGATAGCAAGTTACCTTGAAAAATCAACAGATACAGGCAGTCAGATATTGTTATGCAGAAAAATATGCAAGCTCAACATCAACCCACCAATAAACAATGACCTTCATGGTGTATGAAACAGAGATGTGGAATTGCTAAGTTAGCACTGGCAATGAGCAGGAGAAGATAACAAGAACATCAAGATAGGAAGTAAACAAGCAAGTACCTGATTATATATTGGTCTGTGTTCCACATAATGCTTCAGAAACATAGCAATTAACTTGCTTTTTTATTCACTGCTTTCCAGTAAAGCTATTACAATGGGTAGAGTTTCAAAATGTTATTTTTAAAAAGGCTGTATGGAAAATGATTCATTAACATATAAACAAGAGTAAATACTGCTTATTATGTTTAAAAGGGAGAAAACGTTACTATAAAGATAAAGGACTTGCAATCAGACAAATCCAAATTTATATCTTTTATTACTATGTGATGTTGGTCATGTTTCAATAGATTTGAGCCTCAATTTTCTCAACCATAAAATTGCCATCTTCACAAAGATGCTGTCAGAAATTATGTAAGTGCCTGATAATTAGTGCAGTGCCTGGCACTTAAAAATATATAATATACAATATTGCATGTGATGTATCAAAAATAATTTTGATAAGGTAACCAAAGGTTACTCTTATTGTCTTGATCCTCAAATGTTCTAGGTGACACTTGCCTTGATATAAGAATAAGGGGTGGGGGGGGTCCCTGCTTATACTTCCTAATCTTCCTCTGCATGGTAACCACATGTAACCATAACCTCTCTAAATGCAACCATGACTGCTTGAAACATCTCCATCTTGGTCTTCTGGCTGTCTAAGCCAAGAAAGATACACATAATAAGCTCCCTTCACAAGCATGCTCTCAGTTTTCTGCCTAATTACTTCTTTTTCTATTCTGGGTAATTGATATAAAAGATTATCTTACCCTTTATTAGACATTACTCTAACTCTTCTCTATGGGAATGTATACTTTTATGTGACAGGGAATCATATTTCATATGAAATGATCTCCCAACATTCAAGCAGAGTTCATCCCCCAAACTGGCTTTGTGGTTGACCCCTGCAAGCCTCTCCAGTTTCATTTTAAGCTCTTCTTTCTTGCTATGCTTTGATATATTAGAAGTTCAGGAAACCAAAATTTTTCAAGAGGTTTACTTACTAAGCTCTGGACTCCAGGAAAAAACTTTATAAAGAACAGGGGAGAGACTAGGGGAAAGTCTGCACAACTCAGGAGTGAGAGAATTTGACATGTTGGAGGACAAAGAGTAGAGCAGGTGGGCATCCAAGTAAACAAACAGTAGAATGATGTAAAATATATTTGGGAAACCAGGCTGGTAATTTATGCAGGCCTGGTAAATGATTAAGAAAAGTTTGGATTGTAATTTGATTGCAAAGGGAAGTCACAGAAAAATCTTAGGCAAGAATTAACTAGAGGCAGTGTCTTTGTTTTCTTTCCTCAATGTCTTAGAGTTTTCAGAATATAGGTCTTTCAACCCCTTGGTCAAATTTATCCCTAGGTATTTTGATGCAATTGTAAATGGTGCAATTGTAAATGGGATTTTTTCTTAATTTTTTTCTGGCTACTTCCAGTGATGGAATAAATAAATCACAAAGATGAAAAGTACAACATAGGGATTACAGTCAGTAATATTGTAAAAATGTTGTATGGTGACAGACGGTGCCTACACTTATTATGGTGAGCACTGAGTAATGTATACAGTTGTCGAATCACTCTGTTGTATACCTGAGACCAATTTAGCATTCTGTGTGAATTACACTTCAATTTAAAAAAAAAAAAAAGAGTTAACTGGTGGTGATCTTTGTAGATCATGGATAAGAATTCAATAAAAATAGAAATGAGGGGACATCTGGGTGGCTCAGTCAGCTAAGTATGGGACTTCGGCTCAGGTCATAATCTTGTGGTTTGTGAGTTTGAGCCCCACATAGGGCTCCAGAGACTAGAGCCTGCTTCAGATTCTGTGTCTTCCTCTCTCTCTGCCCCGATCATGCTGTGTCTCTCTCTCTCTCAAAAATAAATAAACATTAAAAAATTTTTTAAATAGAAATGAGAAGAAACATTGAGAAAATTCTAAAGAAGACCTGAAAAGATATGATTTTGTCTCGGACTTGAAATGAAGAACATCAGATTAGAGGCTAGAGGTGGAATCACCAATAGAAGTGGCTGAAAAATTGGAGGTAGAGAATGGTGGAAGTGATAATGAAAACTAATAACCATGGGAAACTTCCAGATTTCTTAGCCAAGAATATAACAGTATATGACATAATTTTATTGAGGTGAGGGATAAAACTAGGGGAAGAATAGAATTTTGTTTTCATCATCCTGACCCTCAACTTATCTACTTACACCAATTACTCCTGTCCATCATTATAAGACTGAAGGCAGGAACGAAGTTTGATGCTTACCACTTGGCTATTTATTGGCTGTTTTTTGAAGATCAAATATTTTTTAAACAAAACCGAGGCTGAGACCTTTGGTGTCAGCCAAATGGAAATGGAGAAGTCTGTCACTGAAGGGATTTCAGAATAAGTGGAGCAAATCACAAAGATGTCAGACTTTTCCCTCTACATTCGTCATAATTACCCAATATTCTGGGTAATTATCTTTAAAGCAAAAACGTCTTTTCCCTCCTGTCTAAATTGCCTCAAATTTATGGCAGCTCTAAATGATAAAGCATTTTTCCATTAGCCCAAAATCTTCCTAAAATCATTCCTAAACTAAAAATAAGTTTTGATTTTAATAAAAGGACTATATAATTCTATTTACATAATTAAAGAACATATATATTGAAACATAACTAGAACAATTGTATTGCTCATTTAATTCGCCATTTAATTGATTTTTTTGCATGTAAACAACTAAGATTTCCTCAAATTTGTTGGACGGAGATTTAAAAAATTTCTTACAAAACTGATAATGATTAAGATTACAGTGGTGCTTTTCAAGTTATAATGTCAAAGGATAGAGAGTAACTTCTAGGAATGTGCTAATTATGTTGTCTGTAGAGAACATCAGGAAAGACTATTAGTATAAAGTGGATTTTTACCTTGAAATGCATGTAATAAACCATAGAACTGTTGACAATTTTAATGAGCAGTTTTGATATACATTTAGGGACATTCATATAACAAGAAAACCCATGAATCCTGAAAGTATTTGATCTACGTGGATTTCAATTCTCTGGTACTTATCATGGGAGAGATTGATTAATATCTCTCCAATTTTATTTTTTTATTTTTTATTTATATATGAAATTTATTGTCAAATTGGTTTCCATACAACACCCAGTGCTCATCCCAAAAGGTGCCCTCCTCAATACCCATCACCCACCCTCTCCTCCCTCCCACCCCCCATCAACCCTCAGTTTGCTCTCAGTTCTCAACAGTCTCTTATGCTTTGGCTCTCTCCCACTCTAACCTCTTTTTTTTTTTTCTTCCCCTCCCCCATGGGTACCCGCCAAGTTTCTCAGGATCCACATAAGAGTGAAACCATGTGGTATCTGTCCTTCTCTGTATGGCTTATTTCACTTAGCATCACACTCTCCAGTTCCATCCACGTTGCTACAAAAGGCCATATTTCATTTTTTCTCATTGCCACGTAGTATTTCATAGTGTATATAAACCACAATTTCTTTATCCATTCATCAGTTGATGGACATTTAGGCTCTTTCCATAATTTGGCTATTGTTGAGAGTGCTGCTATGAACATTGGGGTACAAGTGCCCCTATGCATCAGTACTCCTGTGTCCCTTGGATAAATTCCTAGCAGTGCTATTGCTGGGTCATAGGGTAGGTCTATTTTTAATTTTCTGAGGAACCTCCACACTGCTTTCCAGAGCGGCTGCACCAATTTGCATTCCCACCAACAGTGCAAGAGGGTTCCCGTTTCTCCACATCCTCTCCAGCATCTAGTCTCCTGATTTGTTCATTTTGGCCACTCTGACTGGCGTGAGGTGATACCTGAGTGTGGTTTTGATTTGTATTTCCCTGATAAGGAGCGACGCTGAACATCTTTTCATGTGCCTGTTGGCCATCCGGATGTCTTCTTTAGAGAAGTGTCTATTCATGTTTTCTGCCCATTTCTTCACTGGGTTATTTGCTTTTCGGGTGTGGAGTTTGGTGAGCTCTTTGTAGATTTTGGATACTAGCCCTTTGTCCGATATGTCATTTGCAAATATCTTTTCCCATTCCGTTGGTTGCCTTTTAGTTTTGTTGGTTGTTTCCTTTGCTGTGCAGAAGCTTTTTATCTTCATAAGGTCCCAGTAATTCACTTTTGCTTTTAATTCCCTTGCCTTTGGGGATGTGTCGAGTAAGAGATTGCTACGGCTGAGGTCAGAGAGGTTTTTTCCTGCTTTCTCCTCTAAGGTTTTGATGGTTTCCAATATCTCTCCAATTTTAAAATCATGTGCTGTTTCTTTGAAATTAGAAGGTAATAAAGACTTTAAAACAGTGTTCTCTTCTTAAATCCATTTTATTTTTTTAACTTTAAAAAATATACTTTTTTATTTTTTTTTAATTTTTTTTAATGTTTATTTATTTTTGAGACAGAGAGAGACAGAGCATGAACGGGGGAGGAGCAGAGAGAGAGGGAGACACAGAATCGGTACCAGGCTCCGGGCTCTGCCCAATGCGGGGCTCGAACTCACGGACCGTGAGATCTTGACCTGAGCCGAAGTCGGATGCTCAACCGACTGAGCCACCCAGGCGCCCCTAAAAAAATATACTTTTTAAAAATATACTAGACCTAAAGAATAAAAGTAGTACAAGTTATTTTAGCAAATAAAGTGGTTTATTACAATATTCAGTCACTTACATTAAACTGGTCAGTTTATATCACACAAGTGGTTCATTGCCAATACGTGATAATTTCCGTTATCAAGTATATTGTCTCAATTTTTTTGCAAATTAAAAAGAGCAGGAATGGGGTGCCTGGGTGGCGCAGTCGGTTAAGCGTCCGACTTCAGCCAGGTCACTGATCTCGCGGTCCGTGAGTTCGAGCCCCGCGTCGGGTTCTGGGCTGATGGCTCAGAGCCTGGAGCCTGTTTCCGATTCTGTGTCTCCCTCTCTCTCTGCCCCTCCCCCGTTCATGCTCTGTCTCTCTCTGTCCCAAAAATAAATAAACGTTGAAAAAAAAAATTTAAAAAGAGCAGGATTATGTGACCCAACTGTTAAATGAAAAAATATACTAAGCTTTTAAAATATATAAAAATACACTATGATATATATATAAATATTAACATATATATTATTAAATATGTTATACCTATAAAATATAATAAATATATATGCTGCCATCCTTACTGTAAGTTGTTAAAAGACAGACATAGTTTTAAAGCATAAGAAATCTTAATAAATATATTTTAGAGATGTTTGGGGCAATTTCTATAGATAAGGCATGTTGTCATCTAAAAAACTTACTGTAAAGACTACTTTGCTCTAGTTAAGCTTCATAATGGAGTCTCTAGAAGATATTTTAATGATAGTAACATCAACATATGAAGGAATATTTCCCTTAGGGTCTATATTTTTCATGGTTGGGTTCTATTTCATTTTTTCATTCCCCATAGTCATTAATTTCTGACCCGAGTCCTAATGTTTTCCTCTTTAACTTGTTCATCAGCTAGTCTCTGATTCATGCCAGCTGCCCAACTAAAAATCAAATCCTGTTCTCAAATATTTCTCCTACCTAATTCTTAGGTGAGTTCTCAAATGTAACATGCATAAGAATCACTTAAATAGCTTTTAAAAGCACTAATTCCTCAGCCCCATTCCCACAAATTCCTATTTAGCAGGTCTGGAGTGGGACCACACAGTGTTCATTTCTAGCAAGCTCCCAGGTGAAGCTGATCCTGCAGGTCTGGGAACCACACACTGCCAGTAGTACTGTCTTAAGTGATATAGATGCCTACCCCAAATCTATCAGAAGTTCAAAATTTAGCCAAGCCTGCTTTCCTTCAGTTCCAATATATTAGCTACTCATTGCATACAGTAAAAGCAATCATTTTTTGTCTATTTTTTGATAATCATGAAATAAATAAATTGAATAGCTGATGATTTCACCAGGAAGGCACAATCTGTTTGGCCAAACCACGCAACTTAATAATGCTTAACTCTCTGACAGTTCCAACCAACGAACTGCATTTCAGTTAGACCAAAGAGTTATGAATTTCAAGAGATTTTCCAAGAGTTGTTGATTCTTTTTATTTAAGAGTTGTTTATTCTTACTAGCCCTAAAAATTTTTTTTAATGTTTTATTTATTTTTGAGAGAGAGAGAGAGAGAGAGCCAGAGAGAGAGAGAGAATGAGCTGGGCAGGGGCAGAGAGAGAGGGAGACAGAATCCACAAAGCAGGTTCCAGGCTCTGAGCTGTCAGCACAGAGCCTGATGTGGGGCTTGAACCCGTTAACCACGGGATCATGACCTGAGCAGAGGTCAGATGCCCAACTGACTGAGCCACACAGGCGCCCCTACTAGCCCTGGAAATTTTAACATGAAGATCAAGAACTTTCTTTGGAAGGGAAGCAATTCCTCTTTGATGGATAAATTTGAGATGATAATATCTCAGGTCCTTTATTTTACCCCATCTTTCACCTGGTCCCTGCTACTCAAGCTGAGCGGTTTTTTTTTTTTTTTTTTTTTTTTTTTCTAGAATGAGAGGTAGTACTTGTACTACTAGTAATACCAAGGAAAAATGTACACACTGGTGTCCACAAATCTATATCCTTAACTTTGGAAACAGAAATTACCATTTTAAAACACAAGTTAGTTTTGCTAGACAACCACATTCATCACATTTAAGAATACAATACAGGGAAGATGGACAGCGGCTGGCATCTTACCCTGAATTATATTAGAACTTCTCAAACAAACCCTCTCTGGACACTACATCCTTAGATACTGGACCTCTCCATGTTGCAACAATCATGAAGGACATCCATGCTTCCGCCTTCCAGAGAAAATATGATATTCGTGGCATTTGACATAATGAAGACATTATATCAGCGAAAAAGAGAGAACTAAATAAAGCCTCTAATGGGGAAGAAATAGACATTTTTACTTACGATGTTATGCTACTATCAACAAGATAAAGATGAAGTATAAACTAAAATAGCTTGTTTTACAAAAATGTACTGTTAATAGACTCAGTCTAATGGGACTTCAAATAATGTTACTGATGTGTGATACAAAGTATATTTCTTTTTTTAATTTCTTAAAAATGTTTATTTATTTTGGAGAGAGAAACAGACAGAACATGAGCAGGGGGAGGGGAAAAGAGAGAGTGAGATACAGAATACAAAGGAAGATCCAGGCTTTGAGCTGTCAGCTCGGAGCCTGACATGGGGCTTAAACTCACGAACCATGAGATCATGGCCTGAGCTGAAGTCCTATGCTTAACCCACTGAGCCACCCAGCTGCCCCTATTTCTAAAGAAATAAAGCCTTATTAATGATGATAATAGATTTGGTTGTTTTGTTAAATTTTTTACTTAGTGAAATGAAATTTTGCCAGATAGTTTTCTGATTCCCTGTCAAAAACAAAGACTTATTAACTGGATTTACAAAGGCAAATATTTATGAATCATTTTTATGTACCTAGATATTACATGGGATTTAGTAATAGCTGGGTTACTATCTTTTTTCCTAGATATATCAATATGAATTTACAGTGTGATATATGTTTTCCTTAATTGTATTTTACTTTTGTAAAACAGTATTGGGCATGTCTATGTTTATTTGAATGTCTAAGCCAGCTTTAAGAGTTCATGACTTATAAGATTCAACATGTGGATTTATTTTTAAAAAAATAGGGCAGGAAAAAAGAGGTTATGCAAAAGAAGGCATAAAGGGAAAACAACAACAACAACAACATTGAAATCTACTAAATACTTTAAGCCAAAACTGTGCTTGCGAAAGCAACATGTTTTGCATCATTTAAAAATCCGCTCCCAGGAAAGTTCCCAGTATGTTCAAGGTAGCCACTAGCATTTTATTCTTCAAGACAGTCATTCCTATCTTTAACTATGCTATGCCCCTGGGAAGAGTAATGGAGTAAAGGATGTAGAATAAGGGAGAAGAAACAAAGGAGGGAAGGAAGGAAGGGAGAGAGGAAGGGTGGGTGGGTGGGTCAAAGAGGAAGAAGAAAGAAAGAGAGAGAAGAAGGAAGGAAGAGAGAAAGGAAAAGAAAAGAAAGGAAGAATGGAAAAGAAAGGAAAATGAAACTAGTCAGTTTCTCGAAGCTTCAATTTCCATCTTATGAATCATCTAAAAGCCTTTTTTTTGTCATTTTATATTATATGACACTGGAAAAATATTTTTTAGATGCTGTTTTTATTTTGAGAGAGAGAGAGAGCATGCAAAATTATTTTTTAATATGCCTAGTTCTAGGATTAAAAGGGGAACAGTATAGGAAGCTACTGAGTGAGGTACACAGAAACATATCATTTAAAAGTTTAAAATTTAAGATGTTAGCTTGAAAAGAAGAGGTGTACAAAAATTTTAATGACTTCATGAGGTTCTTGTTCAGGGTATCTATACATTGATTCTCTACTTATTATGAAGATCCATTTCAGTGGCAGAAAACTTATGAAAACTGAGAGCACTAGAAATCAACTAGGAAGGGGGACTTTTGCTTGTTTGTTTTTAATCAGAAGCTCTTAGGAGCTCTTATGAAATACATTTCTGTATGTTCAAATAAATAAATGCATTGTAGAAAGAACTAGAAAAAATATATATCAAAACAAATCAGATGTGTCACCAATGTCTCAGAAAAGAAATTATATTTAAATTGGGGACCAGGGACCATTGCTTTACTTACAGTCCATTGATTTCTTAGAAAAAGAAAGTGATGGAAAATATTCACATAATTTCAATTCATCATTAATTAGAAATCTGATATAATTTTATTGAGAGGGGAATGAAAGCAGAGTACACCAAATTCAAACATTCCTGAAGGTGCTCCAGAGATGACTCCATAACTACATCCTCACCTTTGGGTTAATGCTACCCCTTTCCCTGTGATTGAGGTCTTGCCTGTGACTTTGAACCAGGGGCCAAGAATGGAGAAAGGAGGAGCTGATCTGTCCTTTCATCATGTTGCCACTTTTCTATTTCCCTCCATCTTCCCTCACCATGCTGCCTCTGGTTCTTCCAGGATCAGGGCTTAGGAACTAGACATAATAGAAAAATAAGGAAAACCGCATCATTCGTGGGTGGGCTATTCACTACTGTAGCTGAACAAAGGCTGAGTGTTATGTGAGAAGACCTTTGTATGTCAGACTCTGCACTGAATTGATGCGGATGGATTGATCACTGATATCGTAGATACTTGCTCTGTAAAACCGAGCAGCTCCCTCCCTCTTCTTCCAGTACTGCCGTGCATTGGTCCAGCCGGTGGACTCCAGATGTCAATATTCTGGGCATGAGAGTTTGGCCACAAGTACCTGTTTTCACATCTGTCTCTGCACTCCTGGAACTCCTGGGAATTTCTCACAAGCACTCTCTCACGCTATGCTCTAATGGTAGCATGGAGCAGCCCTCTAACCTCTGTACTCCAGCATATGTCCTGTTGGGGACTGAGAGTCCAGCCTTCTCCTTCTCGGGGACATGTGAAATGTCTTTGTTTTTCTCTCACTGACTCCTACCAGTTTGGCTGTGAGGGAGGAAATATCCTTAAGTTTGGCAACATTATAGCACCCTGAATCCTTACAGAAGCTCTTCAATTAGTCAACATTATGCTAACAAATCTGTAACTTCTGTAGGTTTTTGGGAGTTATGTGTGCTGGGCTGTTGTTTCTGTCTCTCATTATGCCCTGCAAGGTTGGCATCTAGCTCTGCAATTATTCTTACAAATGTGCAGATAATTCCACCCATTATCTCAGGTTTGGTGCCTCAGACATAACATGGAAGTTCCCAGTTAAAGCCTTGCTTCTATTTTAAAGCTTGTCAATAAAAAAAAAAAAAAAATGTTAATACACTGGGCAGAAGTTGGGACTGAGAGGGAAAAGTAGAAGAAAAGAGAAGTGTAAGTGTACTAACATTTCTTATCTTTTTTTTTTTTTTTTAACAGAGTAAAGAGCATAGATACATAGGTCCCTTACCTGCAGTCTCACTGGTGCAGTTTCCATTACTTGCATCAACCATGGTCCTGAAGTAGGTGATCATCCTTCTGACAGATCGTCCAAAGGTCAGTAGTAGTCTTAACACTACATCACAATGTCTGTGTCATTCACCTCGCTTCATCTTATTACGTAGGCCTTGTATCATCTCACACCATCATGAGAAGGATGAATACACCGCAATCAGACACTTCAAGTGAGAGAGAGAGACCACATTGATGAAACTTTTATTACAGTGTATTGTTATAATTATTTTATTATTAGCTATTGCTGTTAATCTCTTACTGTGCCTAATTTATAAATGACACTTTATCATAGATATGTGTGGGGGAAAAAAACATAGTACACATAGTATCCATGATTTCAGGCATCTACTGGAGGTCTTGAGAACATATCCTCCACAGAAAACGAGGGACTACTGTATTACCTAAATTCATAGACTGAAGGGGTACCTGGGTGGCTCAGTTGGTTAAGCTCCAACTTAGCTCAGGTCATGATCTTGTGGTTTGCGGGTTCGAGCCCCGCGTCGGGCTCTGGGCTGACAGCTCAAAGCCTGGAGCCTGTTTCAGATTCTGTGCTCCTTCTCTCTCTCTGCCCTTCTCCCACTCATGCTTTGTCTCTCTCTCTCTCTCTGCCTCTCAAAACTAAATAAACATTAAAAAAAAGTGGAAATCTGAAATCTGTTAACAGTGGTTGCCTTTAGAAACTGCCCAGGGGATTGGGATTTAGAAAGACCTTTATTTTCAAATCCTCCTGTACTGCCTCAGAGGTGGCTGCACAGCTGTCCAGACTGTGCATGTATGTGTGTGTATCTGAAAAGATAATCAACTGATTCTGTCAGATACTCGGTCACCTTTCCTGCTCTAATCAGACAGATATTAGGTCAACTTTCCTCAGATACAGAGAGTGGACATAAATATGCCTAAGGGATGATTTTTTTCTCTTAAATATACCGATATAGTACTTAGTACGGAAGATATATTCAATCTTGGTTTTATTAGACCAACTTTTTAAAGTGCTTGTTGTTTTGCCAGACAGTAAAGATATAAAATTATTGGGACATGCTCTCTACACTTCAGGAAAATACAGTATACAAAAGTGTGAATGTTTTTAGCAGAGGTTTTTTGTTTTGGTTTTTTGTTTTTTTAGAGATATGATAGGACTCAGAAAAGCCTCTTCTATTTTTTTAATGTTTATTATTTTGACAGAGAGGCAGATCACGAGTGGGGGAGGGGCAGAGAAAGAGGGAGACACAGAATCCAAAGCAGGCTCCATACTCTGAGCTGTCAGCACAGATCCTGATGCGGGGCTCAAACCCACAAACCAGGAGATCATGACCTAAGCCGAAGTCGGTCCCTTAACCAACTGAGCCACGTGGGCGCCCCTTAGCAAAGTTTTCATGGTGAAGTTTAGATAGTTTCTTTAACATGTAGCAGTTGTTTACTGGGACTGTTGAACAAGTAATTTAGGACTTTTCCAAGTTTCTTCGGGAAGAGTAAATTTAATTTTTGACTCAAAACAATATATTTTGTTTTATTAGATGTAGCTTCTTAAAAAATGTCCTAAACTTTTATATTAACAATATCCATATAAATCCTAAGCATACATACTTACATAATAGTTTTTGAAAATAGTGTTGTGAATTATTTTTTAACTGATGTCCATCCATAACCAATGAGAACTGATTTTGAAGGTTCAAGGTTATAAACTGCTTGAATCCTGGCCTGCGTGTGACTTATATAACAAAACTCCTTAGCTACTATAGGTAAAATGCCTAAGCTGCTCTTTTTCCTAGGTGTAAAGATATCTGTTGAAAACACTACTGCCTTCTGCCCTTTTCTGCCTTCTAAGGACAATGAGGACCTATGGCATCCACCTATTCCTTTCAGGCCTTCTGGCTGTATTTGGCCACTAACTTAACCTATGGTTAACACTGTAATCAAGCCATGTTCTAATACTGATATTCTTGACAACCCCAGGGAGAACCTTATGGTTTTTATTTATTTATTTATTTATTTTGGCGAATGCCAGTTTCAAGTAAACTAAAAACTGAACAGCTAGCTTGCTTCCATTATTGTTTTTCTACTTATCAGAATAGAAAAACTAGCAGCTTCCCATTCTATGCACTACAGTTCAATGTCAAATTCTCTCTGCCAACAGTATTAATATCTGAACATTGTGTGTGTGTGTGTGTGTGCATATTCTTATTGTATATATGTAATTTTTGGATGGAATCAGTACCTGTTTTTCTACATACCAAAAAAATCAGAATAGATACAGGCAGAAGCTTTGCCGTGTTCTTATAATTCTTAGGTGACATCATTCATTTAATAAATATTTATTCAATGGATATAAAGTGCCAGAAATCCTTCTAGGCATTTGGATATATCTATGCATCATAGGGCTTCTATTTTAGCAATGAGAGATAGATAATGAAAATATATATAGTGAATGAATTATCTAGTATTTACAAGTATGAAGACTAAAAATAAATTTATCAGTATACATGGGATTAGGAGTGTCAAGGAACTCGTAACCCAGGGAGGTGCAGGTTGTAATATTAAATAGGGTAATCTGGCAATTCTCTTTGAAATGATGTTATTTAAGCAAAGATCTAAGAAGGTGAGTGGTGTAGTCATTTGGATTTCTGGATTCACTCCAGAAGAATTGAATAGTAAATGTACAATCTTTATGGTGGAACCAAAGAAGCCAGTGTGGCTGAAATATCTTGATAGGGGTAGGGATAGAAAGAATAGGAAATGAAATCAAAGCATTAAGGGGGGACTTGAGGGAGTGAGATTATATAGGGCTTTATAGACTGTATAAGGGCTGTGGCTTTTACTTCTGAATGAATAAGGGCATTATCACAGGATTTGAGTTAGGGGTGATGTAGTTTGACCAAGGTTTATCAGGACCCCCGACCCACACACATATCACTAGCTTCTGTATGTGAATTAATTGTATTGGGCTAAGAGTAGAAGTAGAAAGGCCTGTTAGGTGATTATTGCAGTAATCCTTGTAAGAGATGATGAAGGGAGGGAAGTACCAGCAGAACAAGTGAAAAGTTGCCAGATTCTAAGAGCCAACTTTGCGGAGTGGGGTGGGTAGGGCGCTGGTAACAGGGGAGTTAAGAATGACTGAGGAAATTTTGGGGTTAAACAACTGCAAAGATGCACTTGGGTGTAATTAGATTTGGGAGGGAGGGGAACAAGAATCAATACTGCATATATGCAGTTTGAGAATTTCAATAAACACCCATGTAAAGATGTTAGTAAGAAACTGATAACCAAATTTGCAGTTCCAAAGGAATATCAGGCTAAAGATCTAAATTGAGAGTCATTAGCATGTGTGTGGTACTTAAAGTCATGAGACTGCATGAACTCACCAAGAGAAGGAAGTTCAAGAAGAAAAAAGGGACCAAATTAAGAACCTTGAGATTTTCTATCAGTTAGAGACTGGGGAAATTAGAATAAAACAGCCAGAATGAACAAGAGGCCCCTGTGATGTAGGAGAAAAGAGAAGCAGATAGTGGTACCTTGGAGGAGAAGTGAAGAAATGTATCAAGGAAAGAGAGTGAACATCTGTGTGAAGTGCTGCTTAAAAGATCCACTGAAATGAAGACTGTGAATTAATCATTGAATTTGACAACATGGATGTCACTGGTGAACTGGACAAAAGCAGCAACATAGGTGTGGAAGCAAAAGCCAGATTACAGATCTAAGACGACAGTGGAAAGAGAGAATTTGGAGAAATTTAATATATGTAACTCTTCTTAGGAGTTTTGCTGCAAAAGGGAGTAATCCTTTAAGGTAAGAGCCCTAACCATTAGAGCTCTGACCAAAAAACCAAAACTGATAGAATACATAAATGGCCTAAAGTCACACAGCTTGTAAGGGATAGAAACAATTTAAATTCAGACTTGCTTGTCTCTTCTGTTGTGCTCTGCTGTTCCCCAAGTGGCCAAAGAGATTGGAAAATGATCAATTACTTCTTATTTTATGTGGTTTTATAAGAATTAAGTGATTTATTCACATAAATTGTATAGCACAGCATCTACCACATTATAAGTGAAAAATACATGTTAGATTCCCTCTTATTTTCCCTACTCCTGTGTACAGCCTGAAATACAGTCATTGGTAAATGTACAGCATATATTTATTGCTTATGAAACATGTGATAAAATCAAACATCCTATAGTCTACTAAAAGAACATATGAAGTTTGTAACTTACACTTCTTCTTGTAACAGAAGGCTACAGTAAATGTATATCTTACTTTGTTTTGCTCGTATCTTGTCACCAGAAAAAAGGAATAGCATATCCTATCCAGCTGACATGTAAAACAGATATGCATATATAATTCTAAAGCTTACATTACTCTAAAAAGAGCTATTCGTCTATATAAAGAATAAAGACTAAAGTTAGACTTTTCTATTAGTTTTCCTTTAATATTCTTTAAAGTATATATTATTTTGTAAACTTTTTAATTTAATGACAACACGACTGAAAAATGAACAGCATGTAGTATAGGAATATTTGCATTATTCAGATAATTATTTCAGTCACTGAACAGAAGAAAGAAAATGCATCTAAATTCATATAAAATGACATTTAGGGATTAGCAATCATACATGGATGTTTACATTTCAACTCTATGAAAAATTACTTTGAAAATGCATACATGGAATCAAAGTAGTAGATACCTTTAGAAAACTAGTTTCATTTTGCTGGAACTTAGACAAATAAATGAATTTAGACAAGTAGACAGATATAGCCACAGTTGTGGATATAGGTATAGATAAGAAACATGTTTTTGATATTGGAAGAAGTCTTTAATAATTTCAAGCTTTGCAGATCCTTTCCAACCCATATTATGTGAATGCCTAGCCTTTCATTCAAAATTACATGCTACCTTAGGGGTGAGAACTGGAAAGAGACAATAAATATGCAAATGAATAAATTGCTTATGAGAGTTGGGATCTGGAAAGATGCCTTGAACTATCTTTATCAGGAGATAACTCTGAGGGAATGATATTTTACTTGAGAGCAAACTGACAAGAAGGAGGTAGTAATGCAGGTATTTTAGGAAATAACTTTCCAAACAGGAATTAAAGCAAGTGCAAAAGCCTTTAAAAAATATAAAACATGATTCTGAATTTGAGAATCAAAAAAGAAAAGGTCTGTGTGCTTGAAACACAGTAAGGAAGTGAGAAATTCGTGGGAGAGATGGTCTGGTTAGCCAGACAGATTACACAGGATCTTGTGTGCCAGAGCAGGGGGTGTCAACTTCATTGTAATGGCAAGGGAGGCCTTTAGAGAACTGTCAAGTGAGGGAGTGAGGTGATTTAATAAAGGCTTCACAAAATCACTTGGGCTGATATATGCAGAATGGGCCAGAGCAGCTAAATGACTCATTATTAGAGGGCTGTTAAGGTAATTCAGATGACTGACCATGGTCTTCTGGAGTGTGACCTTAGCAGAAAAAAAGAAAATACAAGAGCTAGACACAGTAAATACAAAGAGGAAATAAACCACATACGCCTCTGGTGAAATGTGGGACTGTATGAAAGGGAAGTGTAAAAGATAACTTTAACTGACTGCGTAGACCTAAGTTTGAACAGATTGAGCTGGAGATGCTGGTGGTAGAGTTCCCAGAAGACTGAAAATGGAGACGAAAGTTTACCAGGAAGATAGAGCCAACCATGCAGTTTCGGGCATCATCCTAGACAGGATCATTAAACTATTAGAAAGATTGGCTTTGCCTAGCTGAAGATTTGGGGACCTTGTGGAACACCTCTCTTTTATAATGCAAAAAAACCCATAAACTTATAGAAGCTAAAGTAGCAAAAAGGTGGGCTTAGAACCTAAAAAAAAAAAGACATAAAGAGACTCACCTTTCTTCCCCCATTGCCAATTAGAGCTACCTTGTATTCTGGGAAGAACCGAGACCAATATTATGTTCTTATAACATAAAAATGGTGTATTTATTGACACTTCTTGTTTATAGGAGATGTAATGAAAATGTGCCCACTCTCCTCAATGAAGTTATAATTAATTCAATTGTAAAACAAAAAACAATGGCCTCCTTGCTTCTATTTCAAGACCCATCAGTGTGCAATCTTTCAGAGAAAAATTGTACCCTTTCAATCCTAAATGGGATTTTTATTATCCCAATCTACATAGTCTTTCTTGGGAAGCTTTTCTCACTACCACTCCCCTCTGTGACTGATAACTTTCTCCATCCACCCCTTCTAACCCCAGTGTGTTTTTCAAAATCTTCTCTCATTTTGTTCTTCACTGTATTTTTACTTACTTATTGCAGACAAATTCAGAATTTTTTTGTCTTCTTTAAACGTTCCAATATAGACTTTATCAAGATCGATTCAATAGAAGACCAACAGAGAAGCTGATCAAACAAATGATCATCCATAGAAGGGGTGTGTGTGTGTGCACGCACGTGTGTGCATGTGTGCTGTGTTAAGGAGAAGGGGGTATGAATGCTTCTATACTAATCATTTTTGTCTCTGAGAGGTGAGATATCATCTTTGGAATGTGTAAAGAATCTTCTCACAAAGGACACATTTTCTGAAATCATGAAGTAGTTATATTTTCCATTTGAAGCTTTAAATTCTAAATCTTAAGTACCACTGAACTTAGCCAACAATCAGAAACTCACACACTTTCAAAAAAGAAGCATATAAAAACAATTAATTTGTCTCCATCGTAATTAAATGATGAAGGAATTCAACCAACTCAGCTTTTAGATTTAATCATAATTAACCTAAATAGGTACAGAATGCTGTATTATAGTGGCTCAATAAGACACTGTAGGCTTCTGGCAGGAATATTGCAACTCAACTCTATAGAGTGCTTCGTTTATTCAGAAAGTGATAACAAGGCAGAAAATCATTAAGTTCTTTGCTGCGATGACAGTGCATTTTTAGTTTGACTGTAGATATATAAAAGGATATAAACTTCATGCACATTTAAAGTCCATTTATGAAACATCTTAGGCCTTATATTAAAAGCATGAACCACAGGGGCGCCTGGGTGGCTCAGTTGGGTAAGCATCTGACTTCGGCTCAGGTCATGATCTTGCAGTCCGTGAGTTCGAGCCCTGCATCGGGCTCTGTGCTGACAGCTCAGAACCTGGAGCCTGTTTCAGATTCTGTGTCTCCCTCTCTCTCTCTGACCTTCCCCCATTCATGCTCTGTCTCTCTCTGTCTCAAAAATAAACAAACATTAAAAAAAAATAAAAGCATGAACCACAAAAAAAATTGATACATTGGATCCTATAAAAACAATAAAATGAAATTATAAAATAAAATAAAATCAACACTTCCTTTGCAAAAGAAAAAGAACATCTGAAGAGGATGACATGGTAATTAGAGATAATTTGTACTTATATGCCAATCACTTATATAATTTAAGATTATCTTATATAAAACATATAAAAGTCCAACAAAGTAGTTGTGTGCACCTAGATCAACTAGAAATAAAATGTGATGCATATTCTCATTGTTTTCATTAGAATATTTGGCTCAATTTGCCAATCTACTATTACTGAAAGCAGTTCTCAGTTCAGTTTTCAAAAAATCATTTAATCCCCCATCTCTAAAACAGTGACTACTTTTCTGAAAAAGCCATAGTGATACAAAGATGAAGAAAGGCTTTGTCCTATACTGATGACTCAATGGCAATTTGGACAGATGTGGAAAAGAGAGAGAGAGAGAGAGGTGCAAAGACATCTGTGTATAAGTATGACATAGGCTCTGGCTGACAGTAAATGAACTCCCAATTTGAGTACTATCAAGATGACTGAAAAGGAAGTGACAAATAGGAGAAAAATTATTTACAGAAATTGTTCATTTTTCTACTTACTGTTCTTCATTATTATTATTATTTTTAATAGTGACATAAATTCAAAGCTTCTGGTGTTCTATTGAAATACTGTAGGGCATGTTAAAAAAATAAGGTAAATGTTAAAGTATGATAGTAGAAGTCTTTGTTTGAAAATTTAAACATAATTAATCAACTAGAAGTAGTATTATCTAAGCAATAGAATTCTTGTGATTATGTGTTTCAAATGAAAAAAAGAGAAATTGTGTCTAATGGATATTCCAGATTAGTACATGTATTTTCAAAGATATGGATGAGTTAACACTGATATTAGTAGAATAGCTTTTAAAAATTTACATTTTCTTTTAAACATAAACAAAATTAACATTAACTCAGAAGGTGGCTTTGAATTATTTTTCACTCAACAATGGATTACTAACAATCAAAGGAAATTTCAACAACTGGTCCTGGAGAATGGACATCTATAGGCAAAAAAAAAAAAAAAAAAAAAAAAAAAAAAAAGCTACACAAATGAACTTCTAAAAATGAACATATACAAAATGAACTCAAACTGAATCACAAATGTGAAACACGTTATAAATTATTTAGAAAACGTATTATACCTCCAAAGATATATTGACTGATAATGGATATATGGTTTTCTCATTGATAGGCCCTTGCATTCTAGCAGTTTTCTATATTATTATCACAACTGAAATTACATGGCTACCTCAAATTTAGCAGTTATAAGTATCTTTGATAAAATACAGAATTTCTTGCAGTGAATATTCTTTTGCAATGGATCAGCAGGTTACATTTTCTATTTATTCAAAATAGAAGACATTCGTTTGTAACTAAAAAAAAGTTTCCAAAAAAGTTTCCTATTCACATAATTATATTATTTCTTAAGTTTATAGGCAAAAGTGAATTGATAATTTTAATTTGGACATATTGAATAAGAACATATTAAATGGTCAGTTGAAAGTACAAGTCTGAAACTCAGAAGAAATATGGTGGCAACAGAAGAAAGTTGATGCCAATAGTCATCAGTATGTAAATGGTATTACAAGATCCTGGGTTAATAATAGAATCATCCTATATGAGGCACAAGAATGTGCTCAGGAAACAACCCTATGTAGTGGCTATAATCTAAAGACTAAACACAAAAGCAAAGAGAAAAATGTGGCCCAGGTGTTGAACAAATATTTAAATAAAATCTAAAGGGAAAAGTTAAATGCTGGATGTACAAAAAGTAACCTCAAATGTTATTTGCCTCAAATTATATTTCCCGTGTCTCTGTTCATCTATAAGAATTCTGAGCCTTAATTATTTTACTGAGTGTACACATGGAATATAAAATACTGACAATTTGAAAGAAATCTGATTCATGTTTCTAATCTTTTCTCCTTTACTATGATTATTTACTTACTTTAAAAATACCATAAAGATATGTTTAAATCTAAAAAACAAAGAAAGATGGTGAATGAAAAAAATCTATAGCAAACCATTAGCTACAGCATTTCAACAATGACATTAAAACTGTTTCTCTTCAAATGGATTTTCTCCCTCCAGTTCATCTCTACCTAGATTTTAGTAGTTCATCTCT
>NW_024412413.1:44441302-44477090 GCF_014898765.1 Herpailurus yagouaroundi
TGTGTGTGTGTGTGTGTGTGTGTGTGTGTGTGTGTGTGTGTGTGTGTTTTAATTGGGGGATCATCTGGGAAGCTACTGAAAGTTGTAGGAGGAGTGCCTAGGTGGCTCATTCAGTTAAGGGTCTGACTCTTGTTTTCAGCTCAGGTCACAATCTCATGGTTTGAGTTCGAGCCCAGCATTGGGCTCTACAACTGACAGTGCAGAGCCTGCTCAGGATTCTCTCTCCCCCTCTCTCTGTCCCTCACCTGCTTGCACTCTCATTCTCTCTCAAAATTAAATAAATAAACAAACAAACAAAATTAAAAAAAAAAGAACTTTCTGCAGGAGAGTGGCTTAGCAGAGTTTTGGCATAGATTTAGTAGATTAATAATTAGATCCTACTAATTAAAACCCTACTAAACATTTCATGAACATTGTTTTTATCAGATAATGGGATCTTTGTATCACATATATAAGTACATGAGTCTTACAGCTCTTATAAGTTCTGAATTAGGTGCAATAGGATAAACGGCAGTCAAAATTATCCTTGATTTTTTTCTCAAATAGCTCCAATTAAGAATACAAAAATAGAGGGGTCCTTTGGTGGTTCAGTCAGCTAAGCGTCTGACTTCAGCTCAGGTCATGGGTTCGTGAGTTTGAGCCCACAGCATTGGGCTCTGTGCTGATAGCATGGAGCCTGGAGCCTGCTTCGGAATCTGTCTCTCTCTCTCTCTGCCCCTCCCCCACTCACATTCCGTCTCTCTCTCTCTCTCTCTCTCTCTCTCAAAAATAAATAAACATTAAACAGATTTAATAATAATAATAAAAGAATACAAAAGTAGGGGCTCCTAGGTAGCTCAGTCAGTTAAGCGTTGGACTTTGGTTTAGGTCATGATCTCATGGTTTGTGGTTCAAGCCCCACATCGGGCTCTGTGCTGACAGCTCGGAGCCTGGAGCCTGCTTTGGATTCTGTGTCTCCCTCTTTCTCTGCCCCTCGCCATTTGCACTCTGTCTCTCTCAAAAATAATAAATAAACATTAAAAAATACAAAAAGAACAAAAAATGTATGGTGATGGGAATTGTTATAATATATTGCACTCAGAACTACAAAATATATCATACCATTGAGGAATCATATTAAAAAAATAAATCATTCCAGGGCTTACCACTTGGAACATTTAGGCAATTCACTGAAATGACACTAACTTATCTACAAGTAAATATCTGATTTGATTAGATTTAAAGGCATTAATGATCCTTGCATTTATAAAGACCGCTAATTCATGGCAAGTATTGGCAAAACAGTTATTTAAATTATCACCGATAGCTACTTACAATCAAGTGCCTGTACAAGGCAAGGTTTTGAGTACCAGGTAAAAACAATACAGTCAGGAGAATAACTGGCCTGGTTGGTTGCATCCAAGTACACTGAAGAACTTGAGGAAAGAAAAGGATTGTGCTCAGGGCTTTAAGTCCTCAGCTTAAAGTCCAAGTGAGCAAAACCAGAAAATTTATATGACTGCCCTAAAAGTAATATGTGTAGCTCTAGGACTGAGATTTCTGAGAACTAAACTAAAAGCTTTGTGTTGCACATGGCTGAATTTTAAAGCGAAATTTAATCTCCAGCCTTCCAGCACCTCTTTTGTTAAAACGAGGGCATTGATTGGGAAGATGAAGGGACCCTGCTAACTGAGATATGGGACATACCAGTGGAGTTCTTATGAAGCTGGAGAACTTGAGCTCTTACTGCTACTGAGCCTTCTTTGAAGCCCTCTTCTCTGTTTCAGGAAGTGAATCTCCTTTTGTCTGCAGAAATGTCATAGCTCCCCTTGAGGAAGTTGCTTTGTGAAATACTCCTGACTTTCTCTAGATTCTACCTCTCCCATCTCTTTGCTAATAGACGAATGACATACTTGGATCTCAGCAGCCCCCAGAATATAAAATTCAGATTGAAATACCATATGATCCGAAAATTTCACTGTTTCTTTGACATTTACCCAAAGAAAATGAAAACACTAATTTGGAAACATATATGTATGCGTATATTTATTGCAACATTATTTACAATAGCGAAGGTATGAAAGCAATGTAAATATCCATCAGTAGACAAATGGATAAGGAAAATGTGGTGTACATACACACACACACACACACACACACACACACACACACACCACATAGGAATATTACACAGCCATAAAAATGATGAGATGATGTCATTTTATGTCAAAATGAGTGGACCTAGAGGGTACTATGCTAAGTGAAGTAAGTCTTAATGAGAAAGACAAATACCATATGATTTTCACTCATAAGTGGAATCTAAAAAACATAACAAATAAACAAACAAAAAGCTGAATCGGATCTATAAATACAGAAAACAAACTGATGGTTGCCAGAGGGGAGAGGAGTGGGAAAATGAGTAAAATGAGTGAAGGGGAGAGGAAGATACAGGTTCTCAGTTATGGAATGAGTAATCATGAGAATAAAAGGCAGACCTCAAGAAATATAGTCAATGATATTATAACAGCAATGTATAGGGATAGATGGTGGCTACACTTGTAGTGAACACAGCATAATGTATAAACTTGTGGGATCATTATGTTGTACACCTGAAACTAATGTAATACTGTGTGTCAACTATACTCAAATCAAACAAAACAAAGCGCAAAGTGTGAGCTATGAGGAGGTATTGATACTCATGGAAATAATGCATAATTTTGTTAATTAAGATAGAAACCTGCAGAACCTGTGTGAGAATGCATTCAAAGAATGGGAGACAAGGTTGGAACCATGCAATATTGGATCAAGAAAAAATTTTAACATGGCTCACCCTGTGGGGATTATGGATTCGCTGTATTATTTTGAGTGGCTAGCCATGACTTCGAAAGTTTGCTTGGTTGGGTGACTAAACATCAGATATACCTGTGACCTGTACTAATTGAAGTTGAAATCCACCCCCACCCCTGCCAAAAAATATTTGTTATTTTGTAGAAGTAAGTGTCCGAAGTTTTACAGATACTGGAATGCTTGAGTGAATTTATCATGTAATATATGCTTACTTATCCCTCAACTATGTTTCCTGGGAGATTTTAGTGGATATTGTAAAGCAGTTATATGAGAAATAAATTTATAAGGGGAGCGCTAGCATCCGTAATGAGTTCTTTCGTAGCTGCTCACTGTAGGACAAGAATGACAGTGGGGACTGCCGCCAGAGAACTTTTCAGGTATAAAGATTTTGACCATCTCCAAAAGATGTGGAACTCTGACAACTGAGACACTTTTTGAAAGCAAAGGGAATGTGAAATGATAGTGTGAGAAAGTAGATACAAATACCAGTCACAATCATGTTACCATTTGCAAATTGAGGACTGTAAAAGTTTGAGTATCTTCCCTTTAGCTTATAAAGTTCTGTGTAGGTATCTATTAACTATGTTTTTTCCTTCCTGTCTCCCATGCCCCTACCATTTAACATAATAGGTTGCTGTTTGGGGCCTTAAATTTCAGTAAGTAAATTACAAAATATGAAAGCAGGAGTTTGACGCAGTTAAAAGAAGAATGAACATTAACAAAAGATGAACGAAAAGACTTGTATCCTCTTTTGATGAGAAAATTAGCATGTTTTTAATTGTGCAAGAGATGTATGTATCCTGAGACAGAAGACTGAATTTGTTATTGTCTTTATTTGGAATTTATTCTATTTAAGAGACATGGGAGTGGATGCTAAGCTGACAAGATACAGTGTGTGACTTTGTACTGTGGCCGTTTAGCTAAGCTGGAACTATATTTTCCAGTATTCTTTCCCTACATAGTTCACAATAAAACTCTATTTGTGTGAGATTTGGAAAATGTAAGCGAAACAATAGCCATATTTTTATCCTCTGAGAGTTGGCTCAGGGCACCAGGCACTATCACAGTTCATGCACATTGTTTTTGGCCTTCTAGCAAACTCTATTAGTGTGGAGCAGCACCGGGGCTGCAACTTCTCCAGATCTTGCCAACTTTCTTTCCTTCAGCTTTTCTGAGTGTTTGGCCAAATGCATCTGCAACTCCGTGGTGAAGAGCACTAGCTTCCCCATCAGAAGTTGGGAGTGGTGAGAGACAGATGTAAAATCTGGTTTACTCTCATGGAGATTCCAGTTGTCTTCATGGATTCTAGTTTATTCGTGGTTTTGCCCATGTCAGCCTTCTGTCCCCATTGCTGGACTGGCCGACCTATAGCAAATTTGGATAAATAAATAACACAGACAACATCCATGCACACATTCCTCCACCAGTTTCACAGTTGTATAAGGTCTGATTCCTATGATAGCTCTATCAAATATCTATTTCACTTAATGAATGCTGACTAAGCTAGTTGGATGGATGGATGGATGGATGGATGGATAGATGATAGATAGATAGATAGATAGATAGATAGATAGATAGATAACAGATAGATGAAAAAATACTGATAGAAAAAGAAGCTATATCAGAAAGTGACATTTCAATACTGCATTATTGTACATTACCTGAAAGAATGTATCTTAGGTAAAATCCACAATTTGAATACAGAAGCATGCAACTAAAAAAACAAAAACAAGATAGACCAGAAAAAGAACAGAAATAAAACAGGGCACAGATTTTTCTAGGGTCTCTTTTCAAAACAAATTAAACATATCAAAATTCCTTCAAACCATCCAATTTAATGAAAAAAAATTATCTAACAGCTCTCTGACCCATTAATTTAAATGGTATACTAAGAAATAACGCTGTTTTAGAGTTCAAATTTAAAATTATTTAATCTAAATTCCATAAATATTTCTGCTTTAATAAAACACATAGCAGACTGCCATTAGAAAAGGACTAAAGAGCAAATCTGAATAACTAGTATATTGTTATACTTTTTAAAATATCTTTTTTGGTTGGCACAATAGTAACAACTACTTGTGGAGTGTTTGCCTTGTGCCAGGAACTACACTATTTTACAGTCATTAATTTTGTTGTCACGATTTTTTTTATATTATGTGCTATTTTATCCTAGTTTACATATGGAGAAAGTAAGGCATAAGAAGTTATATAATTTTCCTGAGGAAATGATCTAGTAAATAATGGAACCAGAAGTTGAATTTAGATTGACCTCAGAATGTAGATGTCACCTCTCTGACAGTTATCTTTTCGATTCTTATGAAAATGTGTTTGAAACATACCAAAACATGAATCAACATTAACACTAACAAAATGTTGAAGTAATTATTCCAATCTGTTGAATCATCTTTCATTATTAGTAGGCTACCTGAAAAGAGGAGGCTGAGGAAATGGAAAAAAGGGTTGGATGAGGAGGGAAGGCTATATGTTGATAACTCTGTATAAATTGTTTCCATATATGTATGTATGTGTGTGTATACACACACATATGTATAACCTATACACACATACATTTGTATGTATACACATATATGTGTATATATGTATAAAACAAATTAAGGGGTTCCTGGGTGGCTTAGTTGGTTAAGCGGCTGACTTTGACTCAGGTCACGATCTCACAGTTTGTGGGTTTGAGCCCTGTGTCGGGCTCTGTGGTGACAGCTCAGAGCCTGGAGCCTGCTTCATATTCTATGTCTCCCTCCTTCTCTGCCCCTCCCCAGTTTGCACTCACTCTCTCTCTCTCTCAATCTCACAAAAATAAATAAACTTAAAAAAATAAATAAAACAAGTTAAGTAGAATTAAGTAGTTAATAATGAAACATGGAGGCATTTTCTTTTTTAAAAAATATTTTCAATAATTTTAGATGTTTCTTTGATATCTGCAATCCTATTTCTAAGTGCTTATTTACGCTGTATTGTTGTTTCAGTGATAGATGTTATCCATCAATCTCCTACTATAAAAGGTGTTTTAGATCTATGCTACACCAAACAAAAAAAAATTTTCCTCACCTCATTTTCTCAATACAGTTTAATCACAGTTTCTTGTTAATATTATAGTTTACATTATCATTACCATGTAAATATTGGTTATATTTCATCCCTATAATGTCCTATAATCATGTAATTTGGGGGGTAACTTTTGGTATATACTTTGGTATTATTGGGGAGAACAATTACCATATTTTGTTTTTCTTTTTTTTTTTTTCTGTTCCTATTGTTAATGAGAAGTCCTATTACTATATTTGGTATAGTCAATCTAACGTATTTGTTTATTTATTTATTTTTTAATGGAAATATTCCTCCTGGATCCCTTCTTCTTTTTTTCATCCTGGTTGGCTGATCACTAACATGGAGAGACAGTTGATTGGAAGAGGATGCATGTGAATTGGCATGCTTTGCAAAGAGATGATAAAACAATAAATTGATCTGTGTATTGGAGGCCCTCCCAAATTCAGTGAATATTTTCTTTTGAGCATGTGGCTAACTTAAAAAATGCTGATGTTTCAAGGCAGTATTTTATCTCTGGGCTCAGCAAAGCAAATATAGCCAAAATATAAACACATTCTTTTGTCAGAGTTGGGGATAGATAGGTACAGGCAAGCACGTAGCTCTACAAAGCAGTTTAGATCTGTGTCTTACTGGTCCTTCCATAGGATTTGACCTACACTTCTGATTTCAGCTCCAGGACTACACGTTACTGTATACAAATGTACCTGGTGCCTTCAATTCCTGAGCTTTTCTAGCATTCTATCCTGCTAGTTTATTTTTGTTAAGTTTATTTATCCATTTTGAGAGAGAGAGAGAGAGAGCAGGGGAGGGACAGAGAGAGGGAGAGAGGAGAATCCCCAGCAGGCTTTGCTCTGTCAGCACAGAGCCCAGCAGAGGGCTTGAACTCATGAAACATAAGATCATGGCCTGAGCTGAAATCAAGAGTCGGACGCCCAACCAACTGAGCCACCCAGGTGCCCCAATCCTGCAAATGTAAAGTTAGTTTTCCTGTGGTTTATTATGTCAATTATTATTTTTTTTATAACTTTCCAGTTGACTTTTCTTCTATGATTGTCTCTCATTGTCCTATTCTTGTGAGCATTGTTTTTTATTCCTTTATTTGCACTATTATAATAATTATTCTTGAAAGAGAAGAATAACTATGTGTGTTATTTAGTCATAGTAAACCAGAAGAATTTCTTTTTGTTATTTTAAATTTAGCACTCAATTTATATTGTGTATACAGTTTGATTGTTGTGACTTATAATAACAATAATTAGAAATTAGAAATCCAAGCCAGAATATTCAACAAGAATAGTCACTGTAATCATATTATAATAGCTATTGATTGACTTACCTGTTGTTAAAAAATAATTTATTTGTTTAATATAATTTTGTTGTATCTGATTATAGTATATAAGGAAAAGTCAATCTAAATGATTAAGGTGGGAAACACCATATAAATTAAATCAAGTTTCCATAGTATATAAAGATCGTTTATGTTATAAGAAACTATATAGAAAGATGATACAAAGTCCATATTTTTAAAAAAAAATTGTGTTAATAAGGGAAATGGCTATTAATCAAATTGTGATATAAGAAGTCCTAGAAGCAACTTCCATCTTGGAGAAAAATCATTTGGAATTAGATGGAGGGGTTATGTTACATAGGGTTTTGTCTAGTGTTTAGGATCTGTTTTCTGTTTCTGAAGTAGGAATATGAGGATGGAAGTCTCAGTACTTACTTCCGAACTATTTTCTCTCCCAGCTCCTTGACAGCGTAACTCAGCCATAAAAATTACCTTAGCTAATTGCTTTTAGCCTACTAAAAAAAAAAAAAAAAATCTCCCACGTATCTTTCATTTCTCATCAGTTCTCCATTGCCCAACAGACTCTGACAGCCTGATCTTCACAGACATTGAGGGCTCTCACACCAACTAACGTGAGCAGAAAAAGAAAGATCCCAATGTGAAGATCCTTCACATTTCCTATGTGACATAGAAAAGACAATGCTAAATCAATGCAACCATGCTAAACAAATACAAGTTAAGAAAACTTTACCGAAATATATTCGAGACCCTGAGGATATGCAATTGTAGTAATTTGTAAGATCGTACCAGAGGGGCAAATAGACACCAGAGGGGCACAATGGTCAGTTAGGCAGATAGGCAGCTCACAGTCAGGGGTAAATGTTGTAGCTGAGACTCAGAACTCTGTGGGTATGCAGAAGACTAAGGCTGTTTTCCAAAGGGCATTGGATGTTGTGATGGACAGAAGGGAATCAGATTTACTTAAAGCCCTCTAACTAGTTTAGAGTAAGTCCAATGGAGCAGAAAAACCTGAGCCTGGCTGAGACTGACCCTGGCTGGGAGTAACTCTGACAGGACGAAACACAGCTTCAGGAAACACAGGAGTAGTTGGAAAGGGAACAGAGGGACAACAGTACTGGCTGAATTATTTAAAACCAGGCACGCTATCATTGTCTCCATAACAGAGGATATGAGGCTAGCTGCGGCCATAGTTAAGCTTAAATAAATATTAAATACTGTACTTTGTTTATATGGTTTACAATAAAACCAGAAAAAGAAGTATATTTGTAGTATCTTCTATGATGAAGTTCCTACATGGGGATTAGTAAGTGTTGGAATAAAGAAAGTGAGTTTCCCAGTACAATTTTTATGATATATAATTAGTATTCTATAATCTTTGTATGAAATAAAAAGAATAGGAACTAAACATTATAAAGGCAAGTGATAAAGAGAAAGAAAAAAAAATGTACGGGATCGGTACAGTCTCTGAAAATGGAGGTTTCTACAAACATTAAGCTATATCACTCAGCCTTTATAGGCACTTGAAAATATCAGGTGTGTGAGATTCTGATTTGTGGGACATTTGAGAGACAAGAAGCCTATTTTTGCCTGGCCTTATTTGCCAACAATTTATAAAATCCAGAATCGTGTGCAGTGGCTGTATGTGATTAAAAAGTAGACACTGGAAGTGAGGCAGTAAGTAAGGGAGTACAACAGATAAACGTTAGCAAAATGTAAGAAATGCAACAAAAACAATAGAAGCTCTCAGGTGGAAACCAGGCAACATTTTGGAATCTGAGCTAATTAGTTGAGAGTCAATACTGGACATCAGGAATCAGCAGCTTGTGAGGCAAACCTCGTACTGTAGCCTAATAGCCCCAGGTCAGTCTTCAACCTTTCTCTTAATTATACCAAGTTTTCATGTGGTGAAAGTTGAAAATGGAAAATGATAAGTTAAAAACTAAATGGAAAAATATCTATAGGCATTTAGTAAACCTTAAGCAATTAATAATTTAGAGTTTTTGGTTTGTTTCATCTTGCTTTCCAGACACAGTAGAATCTTGCTTAAGAGCCTGAATTCTGGTTCCCCACTGCCTGGATTGAATCATGGCTCTAAAATCCAATTGGCCCAGGGTTTTGGGTAATTTACTTAACTTCTGTGTGTCATTTACCTCTTTGTGAAATGGACATAATATTATGAACTATTTCATAAGGTTTCTGTGAAGTAATCAACTCATAAATTTGTTAATGTGTATAAATTGCTTAGGATAGTACCTGGCACATGATGGTTATTATGCAGTCTACACTATTATTACTATCATTACTTTAAGAAATTTTATGAATCTTATTTTGTAGCAGGCACTATAGGAAACATTCTCAGCTCTTTATAACATCCACCTCTTCCTCCATCCGAAAAAAGATAAATATTAAATTTTGCATATAACATCATAATCCAGTGTATACTCTTGAGATAGAAGAATACATGTGTAAAGCTATCAAAAATCAAGTGTGTGATGTCACTATGTAATAGCAAAAGTAAGACTGTTGTTGAAATTCTCAAAATTTTCTAAAGTTGACCTTTGGTTCCCTCTCATCCCTATTACCATGCTCTTTAGTTTCTGCCAATATTATTGTCTTCTAGGAGTGACAGTCTGTGGTCTATATGGGTCTCTTATCTAGAGATAAAGGAAATAATGTAATTAGTTAATTAACATTAAGTGATTTATGACTTTACTTTGGCCTTCTGGTACAATTTTCAAGGAATTTTCAATTTTAAGGAATTTTCAACTACCAGAGATATGCAATAGCATTAAAGGATATTTTACAATGCATTATGTTGACCATTCCTAGTGCTCTTATAAAGCAGGAACATGCTTTTTTGTTGTTGTTGTTGTTAGTCAGTGTTCAGCAGTTATTGATAAATGATCAATAAAAATGGTGTGTAATTGCACCTTTGTCTTGATATATATCAATAATAGACACAAATTTTTGCAAAAACCAAGCATAGACACATATAAGTTAATCATAGTTTCTTATCTGAAGAAGTCAGGGTACATAACAGAGTAACTTTGCCCAATGGAAGTGTAGACATTATGGCCTCTAAAATTCCCAAGAGCCTTGCCATGAAGCGCACAGTTAGTCTAAGTTTGAATGAGGATGGCTCACATAAGACAACCTGGATGATTAACTTTTTCTTCAAAGCCCAGGTTTACATATAAGGTTCTACTGTCTAGCTTTGTGCCTTGGCTAGAGACATGCTATAGACTCTATCACCTGGACCAGATATACCTCATAGGAGACACAGACCTGAATCTACTTCTTTTGTTTTTTAATTTTTTTTAACGTTTATTCATCTTGGAGAGACAGAGAGAGACAGAGCATGAATGGGGAAAGGGCAGAGAGAGGGAGATACAGAATCTGAAGCAAACTCTAGGCTCTGAGCTGTCAGCACAGAGCCTGACGTGGGGCTGGACCCACGAACTGCCAGATCATGACCTGAGCCAAAGTCGGATGCTTAACCGACTGAGCCACCCAGGTGCCCCGACCTGAATCTCCTAATCCAGTGTTCAGCCTCCTACTTCTTATAAACCTCAAGGAAAATATATCCCCTATCTCAATTTTTAGAACCAGAACAAAGGCCAATTATCGAGATATTTCTGAGAAATCATGCTCATAAGTCCTTAGACCGACTAGTATATTCTACACTGTGGTAGTAGATAAAGGGGAAAATTTATGAAATGATTCTTTTGTTATGTTGGAGATTTTGCCAGGAAAATTAATAACAGGAATTTAAATAATGATGCTGATAGTAAGCATAGCATCAACTTACTGTACTGTACAGTATTAAAAAAAAGAACTTTACTTATATTATTTTCTTTTATCACTACAACACTAACCTGAGCTTGGAGACTGAGATTAAAGATTAAAGAGATTAAAATGTGGACTAATATAAAGACTGGAGCTGTAATCATACCTGGACTTTTTAACTCTAAGGCTGGACACTATACCACATCTAAAATTTGATCCTGGGTCCTTTGGGGCATTATTGCCAGTTATTCCCACCATATTCCCTATGATCTTCTCATGCTACTGACCATCTCTCAGGGAAACTGGAGAAGTCATGTAAGTGATCCTACTGGTCCTGTGAATCTAGGAGACTTTTGGGAAACTAGTAAAATTCATAACCACTTATCCAAGTCAACCTGAGAATGCCACCTTGTGCTGTGTAATGCAGAGAGCAAGAGAAATTGAAGTGATTGTGGCATGACTTTGAATCATACCCTATGCTTTAGAGGGCGTGTCAACATCACCTTTCAGAATTTTACTGTCAGTGCTGTTTTTAATGTTTAAAGATTGAGTTTCATGGAACCAAAAATGAACTTTTTTTAAATAAAACCACTATTAAGGCATAGACTTTGAATACTTTTACAGGAAATGTAGAAAGATGGTCTTCTTAGAACAAGAAAGACAAATGCAGAAACACAATACCACCTTTCAGCACAGTGCATAAGAAGTCACAGAAATAAATACATATTTTGGGGTTCTGTTTTACTGATAGAAAAAAAAAGTACCTGAGTGCCCCATCACAGCATCAGTCCATACAAGATATATCCATCTCCACCTCTGTTTCGGCGCTTTAAATATTTTGTTAACAAGAATATACAAGATGTTAGCACCAAATAAATACCTGTTAACAGTCTGTCTACCAATAATGCAGTCTATATCAGTTTCACTGATTTCTTTCAAAACAGATTTTTAAAAGGTCATTTTGCAAATAATGTTTTAAATTGAAATATTAATAATAGAGAAAAACCTCTATTGCACAGTAACCATTTGAATTGATTCAACATTTAATTACATACTTTAGACTTCTTTCAAAGCATTATACAGTGAAACTACATTTGCCAGTATATTCTAATCCTTCATTCTGTTTGGAGTTTAGTGGTCACTGTTCTTATCTTTTTACTGATGACAATAATAAGCCACAAGATATATTTCTTTGCCATGTACTATTAGCAATCACTCATAATAAGCAGCCTCTTCAGTTGAGTAAGTAAGACACAGCAGGATTTGGAAAGAGTAGCCAATAATCAGTAGGTTTATTGGATCTGCCAGCAGGTAGATTATTTAAAAACTTGAACCTGCTGAGATTTTGTTCTCTGAAGAGTCTGTTTGCTTTTTGTTGTTGCTTTTGCTATACCTTCTGTAGTAGTGACTTTCACATTAGCAAATGCTATCAAGAAATGCTGACACCTAGATCAGAGGGAGTTAATTGCTCACCAGTAGGGGTCATTGTCAGTGAGCTTGCACCTAACACTGGAGAAATTGAGATCGACACTTGTAATTATGTGGTTGCGGAATACCAATTTTAAGAGTATATTTTCAGTATTTGGACTTCTGTGCACTTACTAATTCTATCAAAGTTGGTTGACTTGAGACAAAACATCTGTAGATACAACAAAGGGATAAATGAAGTAGATACTAGAAAATAATGGAGAAAAAGATAATTAACTAAATGCTTTTTGTCACTCATAAAATTTCTTAAGCAACATTGAATCTGGCTACAAAATAGCATTTTGTAATTATGATAGCCAGTAGCAACACATTATTGTGGTTTGCTACCTGCCAGGCACTGTGCAAGTGTGTCACATGCATTATTTCTAATCCTCCTAAGAATCTAATAAGATAGTAACACTTTCTGTGTTTTAGATATGGGGAAAATGAGTCTAGTTAGGTGGTTAACATAGCTAGTTGCATCCAACCAGTTCTTAGAAACATGGTGGCCCAGAAGATTAAGAAGTCCTAAATGATCCACTACGGAGTCATGGTATTGCTGTTTCCTTCTGGTACTAACCACTATAACAATACTTTTTCATAACAATATAAGATGGTTTTATGAAACAGAATATTTAACTACACCTGAATTTAAACTGTAAGGAATCTGTTGGCTCTATAACTAGAAAACCCAGAATCAGGGTTTGACCTAGAAGATTAATAAGATAATCAAAGATCCTACTTCTTTTTAACTCTCCATTGTACCACACACAATTTTATCTTTGTCCAAGGCTGCTACTGCAAGCATAAGATACATGCCCAAAAGAACTCAGGTATAGAGGCTTCCTCAAAATGTCCATTGGCAATGAAGGAGAACCTTGATACAACCATCAGAGAGGAGTTTTGAGCTTCACACTAATTGGGCATTTTTAAATAGATCTGTAAACCAATTCCAGGCACTAATTGCTAAGACATCTCTACATGTCTTTCTGGCACAGAGAATGGAATGTAGCTACACCTTGGCTAAGGAATCCAACCTGCAATGGGAAAATCTTAGGGTTTTCAGGGAACTCCTAAAATGCAAATGAGACTGAATATTGTAAGAAAATGTTGAAAAATGATCTTTTTTTCCTGTTATATTGGCTCATAAACAATGGGGTTTTGAAAAATTGCTAAAAACTTCTTGTATATGAAAATTTATTTCTAAATTAAATAAAAAGATTCAGTACATAAAGTCAACTTTATACCATCTATATTCCCCCTTATTATTTATTCAACCTCAGTTAAATGCTCACTTATTGTCAGTGAAGTTTGCTGCTGAAATGTTAATTTCATTAGAACATATGAACATAGAACATATTCATAAAGAACACAACTAAAAATAAATGTGCATCCTAATTGACATAATTTTCTTTAAAACATAAATAAAAGAGAAATATTTCTTTTCCCCATAATTTTATCAGACATGACCACTAGAACAGATGAACCATAAAATTGGACTACTGAAACTAATATTTATATGTTTATATTTATATGTTAACTAACTGGAATTTAAATAAAAACTTAAAAAAGAAAAAAAATATGTGAAAACATATTTCTTTGCAGATCCCACTTTATTTTTTGTTTTCTCTACAGCGAGGAATCATTTACTAACATTCAGTGTCCTTAAGGAGCAACTGTAGCTAACAGAAGCATGCCCTAGGTTTTCCCTGTTACACAATCATAGTTCTCTCCTACTAGCAAATCCTTCAGTGTCACAAAGTCAATGAAGTCACATGTACATTAACTCAAAAATAATTATCAGGTTTTTCTATCGATCCAATTTCAAAGGTAGATTGTCTTCAAAAATAGATATAAATACCCTTCAGATAATTTCTGGACAGGAAATAGGTAATTCCATTAAAACTATCTTTAATGTGGTTTGGTAAGAAATATAACTAATGAGTAAAAAATGTAGTGCTGTAGAGAAAAAGTAGAAGTGAAGAGAAGAAACAAAATTAGTCATAACTGGACTGAGGGTTTGAGAGAAAAACTACATTAGGAAAAAGAAAATAGCACATTATCTAGTTAGAAAACAGTCATAAATTCCATGCTTACCATTGATTCAAGTTTTTTAAAGATCTATTTCCAGAAATATGAAATTTGAAAATCTGGCAGATCACTTTTTTTTTTTACAAAGAATAGAACTTTCTTTTTTTTTAATATGACATTTATTGTCAAATTGGTTTCCATACAACACCCAGTGCCCATCCCAAAAGGTGCCCTCCTCAATACCCATCACACACCCTCCCTTCCCTCCCACCCCCCATCAACCCTCAGTTTATTCTCAGTTTTTAAGAGTCTCTTATAGTTTGCCTCCCTCCCTCTCTAACTTTTTTTTTCTTCCCCTCCCCCATGGTCTTCTGTTAAGTTTCTCAGGATCCACATAAAAGTGAAAACATATGGTATCTGTCTTTCTCTGTATGACTTATTTCACTTAGCATAACACTCTCCAGTTCCATCCACGTTGCTACAAAAAGCCATATTTCAGTCTGATTGCCAAGTAGTATTCCATTTTGTATATAAACCACAATTTCTTTATCCATTCATCAATTGATGGACATTTGGGCTCTTTCCACAATTTGGCTATTGTTGAAAGTGCTGCTATAAACATTGGGGTACAAGTGCTCCTATGCATCAGCACTCCTGTATCCCTTGGGTAAATTCCTAGCAGTGCTATTGCTGGGTCACTAGGTAGATCTATTTTTAATTTTTTGAGGAACCTCCACACTGTTTTCCAGAGTGGCTGCACCAATTTGCATTCCCAGCAACAGTGCAAGAGGGTTCCCGTTTCTCCACATCCTCTCCAACATCTAAGTCTCCTGATTTGTTCATTTTAGCCACTCTGACTGGTGTGAGGTGGTATCTCAGTGTGGTTTTGATTTGCATTTCCCTGATGAGAAGTGACGTTGAGCATCTTTTCATGTGCCTGTTGGCCATCTGGATGTCTTCTTTAGAGAAGTGTCTATTCATGTTTTCTGCCCATTTCTTCACTGAATTATTTGTTTTTCGGGTGTGGAGTTTGGTGAATTCTGTATAGATTTTGTTACTAGCCCTTCGTCTGATATGTCATTTGCAAATACCTTTTCCCATTCCATTGGTTGCCTTTTAGTTTTGTTGATTTTTTCCTTTGCAGTGCAGAAGCTTTTTATCTTCATGAGGTCCCAATAGTTCATTTTTGCTTTGAATTCCCTTGCCTTTGGGGATGTGTCGAGTAAGAAATTGTTGTGGCTGAGGTCAGAGAGGTTTTTTTCCTGCTTTCTCCTCTAGGATTTTGATGGTTTCCTATCTCACATTCAGGTCCTTTATCCATTTTGAGGTTTTTGTGGGGTTTTTTTTGTTTGTTTTTTTTTTTTTTGTGAATGGTATAAGAAAGTGGTCTAGTTTCATTCTTCTGCATGTTGCTGTCCAGTTCTGCCAGCACCATTTGTTAAAGAGACTGTCTTTTTTCCATTGGATATTCTTTCCTGCTTTGTCAAAGATGAGTTGGCCATACTTATGAGGGTCCAATTCTGGAGTCTCTATTCTATTCCATTGGTCTATGTGTCTGTTTTTGTGCCAATACCATGCTGTCTTGATGATTACAGCTTTCTAGTAGAGGCTAATGTCTGGGATTGTGTGGCCTCCCATTTTGGTCTTCTTCTTCAATATTACTTTGGCTATTTGGGGTCTTTTGTGGTTCCATGCAAATTTTAAGATTGTTTGTTCTAGCTTTGAGAAGAATGCTGGTGCAATTTTGATTGGGATTGCATTGAATGTGTAGATAGCTTTGGGTAGTATTGACATTTTAACAATATTTATTCTTCCAATCCATGAGCATGGAATGTTTTTCCATTTCTTTATATCTTCTTCAACTTCCTTCATAAGCTTTCTATAGTTTTCAACATATAGTTCTTTTACATCTTTGGTTAGGTTTATTCTTAGGTATTTTAGAACTTTGAAATCACTGTTCCAACTGATGGCCATAGCCATTTGCATAAATGGACTTCTTTGGCCATGTATGTAAAAAAAAAAAAAAAAGGCCCAATATTGTTTTTACACATTTCGGGCTGATATTTATTGAACCCCAACCTAGGTCCAAGATAAGTCTATTTCAGTGTCTCAATAAAAACATCTTTCAACAAGTCATTGGGCTAATTTTTCATTTAGTCATCCAACTACTATTTATAAAACACTTATTGTGTTGGCCAGGCACTCTGACAACCACTGATATGGAATAAGGAATTTTTTTTTAACTACAAAAAACACACAAAAGCCTAGACATGACCCTGCCATATATATCATTAGCACATAATTAATATGCTATAAAGGAAGGGGTGCCTGGGCGGTTCATTTGGTTAAGTGTCCGACTTAGGCTCAGGTCATGATCTCATGGCTCGGGAGTTCGAGCCCCCATCAGGCTCTGTGCTGACAGCTCAGAGCCTGGAGCCTGCTTAGGATTCTTTGTCTCCCTTTCACTCTGCCCCTCCCCCACTTGTGCTCTGCCCCTCTCTCTCTCTCTCTCTCTCTCTCTCTCTCTCTCTCAAGAATAAACATTTAAAAAAAAACATGCCATGGAAGAAAAGAAAAAGAAAGATAAAGTTAATAGATAATTTTATTAGTAAAACATGTATGAGGAGCCTCCTCCAAAGTGATGATTCCATAGAAACCAGAGGAATCAGGAAACTGAGGGAAAGGAGGAAAGCATAATCAGGCAGAAGGAATAACATGCAAAATCATACATTGAAAGTAGGCATGGTGAATGTCAGGGTCTAAAAGAAGGCCACTGTAGCTGCAGTTAGGGAAAGCATAGTGCAGATGAGTATGGAGAGTTAGATGGGTGTCAAAACTTGCAGAGTGTTTACATTTTTTTTCCACATTAAAGAAATTGAAATATAATTAGCATACAATGTTATATTGGTTTCAAGTGTACAATATATTTTTCAGCAATTCTGTGTGTTATTCAGTGCTCACCACAAGTGTAGTCACCATCCTTCACCATACAGTGTTATTACAATATAACTGACTATATTCCCTGTACATTTCATCTCCATTTCATCTTTTATAACTGAAAGTTTGTACCTCTTCATTCCTTTTATCTGTTTGCCTATCCCCCCACCCACCTGCCCTCTAGCAACTATCCGTTTGTTCTCTGTATTTAAGAGTCTGTTTGGTTTTTTGTTTGTTTGTTCATTTGTTTTCTTTTCTTTTTTAGATTCCGTATATAAGTGAAGTCATATGGTATTTATCATTCTCTGACTTATTTCACTTAGCATAATATTCTCTAGGTCATTCATGTTGTTACAGATGGCAGGTTCTCATTCCTTTTAATGGTTGAGTAACATTCCATTGTATATATATCACATCTCTTTTATCCATTCAGTTATTGATGTACATTTGAGGGGCTTCTGTATATTGGCTATTATAAATAATGCTGTAATAAACATAGGGGCACATATATCTTTCGAATTATACAGAAGTTTTAAGCATCATTGAAATGCGTTGTCTTCACTCTAAGAACAATGAAAAGCCATTGAACTGTTTTATGTATTGGAGTGATTTGTTCGTATTTGTTCACATAAAAGATTGCTCTGGATAGAATAAAGAAAATTGAAGGAGTAAGCATTAATGTTGTTAGACTAGAGAAGAAATGATGATGACTTGGGTTAGGAGCGACTATGAAAAGTGATCAAGCTTGTGAGATTTTTAATAGGTTCAATCAATAGACTTTTACAGTGGTTGGATATCTGGAATAAGGGAAAGGCAGATGTCATAGATGATTCCTAGGTTTCCAGCTTACTTAACCTGATGGGTTATGCTGCCATTTGTAAAGAAAATTCATGATAATGGATTAGGTGTGTGGATAAAGATTATAAGTTCAGTTTTGCCTTTGTTGTTTAAGAGGACCTTTGAAATACTCAGAATTAATTTTGGTTAGGTAATGTGATATATGTTTCTGGGGCTAAAAGGCAATTCTTATCAGAAATACATTTTTTTGGAAACCAATTTTTTTTAATAATAGAAGTCATATATATGAATGGAATTGCTTAGGAGTAGGTCTCACTTGTAACAAATTGAAATTGTGAGATTTGATAAAATATATTTTATTGTGGACTGTAGAGATGAAAGGTTACAGTAAAATCTGGAGAGTTTTTTAAATAAAATCTAAAGAGAGTGTTTGAAGAAAGGAGGAAGTACACAGCAGTAATCTAGGGACACCTCCCCCCAAATAAAAAAATCAATTTAATGACAAGGAAATATATGTGATTTTGGTAAAAATTCCATCAAGAGAAATAGGGTCTGGAAGACAGGTTGGTGTTGTAGTGGGAGATTAAAAAAGAAAAAGAAAAAGAAAAAGAAAACAGTGAAGTATAACATATAAATAAGCTTTGGGGGAACTTTGTGAAGTGTAGGAAAGAAAACTAAATCTAAGAGGTATAAGGGCCAAGTAAGATCCTGTTTTTTTCTTTTTCTTTTTCTGTTTTTAATGAGATATACTTGAGTTGATTTAAAATTCATCTTGAATGAAGCAATTGTGAGAGAGACATGGGAAATCAAAGGTAATAATAGATAATAGGTATTGTAATAAAAAAGCAGATGAGATGGTATCCAAAGTAGATGTGAATTATCCTTAAAGGGGAGCATGGATTTCACTGTAACATGGGAAGGAGGAGAGAAGGTGAATGGATGACACTAATAATCATAATATAACTAATAACACCAGCTACCATTTAAGAATGTATACATGAAAAATACTGAGGCCCCCAAAATTTTATCTTTTCCAGAGTCATCTTTTTTAAAGTGAGTGGGAAGGAATTGAAATTTAGATATTTGTAGGGAATAGAATAGGGTTGTGAGTAGACCAGTATTGTAGTAGGATTGCAGAACAGTGTTGGAAACCCCAGTTAAAATTGGTGGTAAAAAATTTATAATGGAAAAAAAATTGCTCTGTTGTATGAAAATTTATGCAGCAATTGGATGTTCAGGGTCAATCTTGGAAAAAGAAGATTATTAGGTTCAAAGAGGGTAAAATTTTGCAATATATGCATGACAAAAATGCAGAGAAGAGAGATGTATATATAGCAAACATAAAAGACATCGTGAAATAATGATGAATAAGAAAAGAAATGAAGGGGTATCTCACGAATTTGTAGACAGCAGCAAGTTCAAGTAACTGGAATTCCTGATCAACTAAAAATGATGGAAGTAGTTGAACACACCATAAGGAAAAGAGACACTGGCCATCAAGTAAGATTATTGGATTAATGATTTTTCAATATTGATTAGATTCATATCATGAATAGACTCAAGGTGTAAACATGGGAGTGAGTGGCTTAAGTGAAGACATAAAGAGCTCATTGAGTATCAGGAATTTTAAGAACTGAGGAGCTCTAGAACTGGAAATAGTGTTCATATGGACAATAATGTCAATCTATAGAAGGGCTTGGGGTGAAGAGAATATATATACCAGGTACCAAAGTCTTTGAGGAGTGATGGAGACTAACTGGAATGTCCATAGATGATAGTCTTAAAGAGAAGGAGGATTGGTATAGCTCAGCAACTCAATTTCTAAAGAATCTGCACTTTTTTCTTTTTGTTCTGAACAAAGTTGAAGTACTAATAGTCTGGAATTTCTGATGGAGAGTAAAAATAACACAAACTCTGTCCCCTACATATAGAGCACATGGGTTATTAAAAGACAACACAACACAACACAACAATACCAAAAATAGGCAATGGTTAGCACTCTGTAGGGGAAATGGTATTCTCAGAGTAAAGCCTGATTTCTGTTAAGTAAAGCCTGATTTCTGTTAAGAAAAGCAAGTAAAAATAAAAAGAGTGATACAGAAGGAGACAAGGAAGATTTATACGTTACAAGGAAGGTAAGGTAGAAATTCAAGGTTAATACTGACAGATAAATAAGAAGATGAAATGCCTGAGGTTTAATTTCAGTAATCCTTTGAGAAACAAGGAGCAATATATCTTGTTTTATCCGGCCAGAGTAACATACAGCCAACTGTAGGGTTAAGTCTGAAATGTAGTGGAGGATATCAACATATTTAAAGAATTATTATCTAACATGTATAGAATTAAAAATATATATATAAATATATAATTACATTATCTGTCAAATCACTCTATGTAGCTTGGTACCAAATGAGTAGAAAGCATATGGACTAGAACACCACTTTGGTAAAGGAGGGATCACTGAATGGTTGTGGGAAATAAGAAGTCTTAACTTGGCTTTGTTTTGGAAGTTATCAAGTATATATTTTGTCTTAAAGGAAATGGAGAAGGGAATTTTAAATAAATGCCTGACAATCAGATATACATTTTTAGTAAAATCACTCTGGGGATAAAATATAGGATAGATTGAAAGGTGACATTTCTGAAGATTAAAATTCCATACAGAAGACAGTTGAAATAGTCTATTCATTTACTATCTTTATTGGATTTCTGTTGTAGTTCTGGGCATCCAAACTGGGGACCCAAAATTTTAGTAGTATATAATTTCTTCCATTCAAAAGATCATAGTTACATGGTAGGTTGGGGACAATGATTGAGAAAGAAGGCTGATTAAAATACAGAATGATCAGTGAATTCATTTAACAACTTATCATGTGGTGCCCCAAGGCACTGTTGGGATTTGAAAAAGAAAAAAAAGAACTTGGGCGCTTGGGTGGCTCAGTCTGTTGAGCATATGACTTCAGCTCAGGTCATGATCTTGTGGCTTCCACGTTGGATTCTGTGCTGACAGCTCAGAGCCTAGAGCCTGCTTCAGATTCCATGTCTCTCTCTCTCTCTCTGCCCCTCCCCTGCTCACACACACTCCCTCTCTCAAAAATAAATAATAAACATTAAAAAAACCCCACGTCTTCTTTTATGTAACACAAGGTATTATTGTTCCTATTCTTTGTTTCTTCCCTAAGGTAGGATGTTATGGCTCTGCCCAATGTCATATATTCTCCCATAACTCAAAGGATGTATATCGTACATCCTTCATCTCTAATTTTGGGATTACTCGTATGTCATGCTTTGACCAGTAAAAGCTAGACCTATGTAACAATGGACCAGTTCTGAACTAAGAATTCCAAAGGTATTACAGGTTTCCATTTCACCTTTTTGAGCACGTTCCCTCTGCCCGGAGACAGTATGTCTCAACAGTGACTGATCCTTCAATCCAAGTACTCAAATGAAAAGATATGTGAAACTGACTTGGTTGTGACTTGTAGCCAGGAGCCAGAGCCAACTAGCTCAGCCAAACTCACTCTGGAGAGTCCAAAGGAGTTAAAAGAACCCAGAAGAACTGCAGGTGAATATTTTGCTAGAGTAAACCACTCTTTGTGCCTATTTGCTATGCATTACTGATGCAATAAAAACTGAATGTTACATTTTTTTACCTTTTGAGATTATATGTATTTTCACCCTTACTAGATTGCAGTGCCTTGTAAAAAGTAGATTAACACTTTTCAATCAACTACCAAAGTATATTTATGCACCTTTTGATCTGTTTCTTTAAATTTTTAAAAATATTATTTTGCAAATATATAGCTTACCTTTCTCTTCCTTTATATTTAAACTTCTGCAAAAACTCAGAATCAATAAATTATTCTTCCATTATAAATCTCCATAGTCTACTGAATGTTGATAATCTACATTAAACAATTGATATTGACTAGATACTTCTATCAACTATGACTTTTTTGTTGTAAAGGAATCACAATGACCATTCCCTTGATAAGTGTAGACTTTCCAACCATCAAAAATGAAATAAAATAATCATTTCAGACCATCATTTCAGACCACAATCAATATAGTATTGGTTTCCTAAATTATTGAATCACATTATAGTTTAATACTTATTTTTTCTTTCCAATGCATTAAATAGGATATTGTTACATATTCTAAGTTCAGATAACAAAAATAGCTTGCTTTTATGCAAAATTATCACTGTACTTTTTTTTTGTATTATCTAACTCATTAGATGCATATTTATGGTGTTAATTGACTTGAACTTTATTGGTGACAGTGAGAAATTATTTCTGTTGTATTTGATGGAGTCTAACTATGAGTCACTCACTTTTCTAACATAAGAGTGACTGGAATGAATTGAAAGAAAATATCAGACTCTAAGAAATGTTTCACAATTTCTTCTTTCTGACCAGGAGACATTGATATATGACTTCTCACATGAAAGAAATTTCCTTTTCTCTCTACCCATAGACTGGTTGCTTTTCTATTTGAAAATATGAGTGGTTAATGTTGGTCTTCCACAGCTCTGACACTTTATTTGAGATTAGTGATGGTCAAAACTTTGGGTATGTGTTCTCTAAACTTTGAATTGCCTAACTTTCCTGAAATTCTATATATGTATTTCTTTGGCTTTCATCACCATCCATGTCTTGACAAAGAAGAAAAGATTTTGTACTTTTGATTTATTAAATAATTATAGGGAAAACTCATTAATACAGCTCCTGTGCCATTATGTTGTGAATGAAGTCCATTGGAAGCATTATGTTTTTTCACTCAAAGTACAAAATATGAAAGAACTGTATTCTCAGTGATATCAGGGTAACTACATCTTACATTTTAGTGTCTCTAGTCCAACATGAAAGACATACTAAAGACCATGTGGGGTGAAAATTTTAATAAGCAAGGCAACAACATACATCTTAGATGATTTAACTCAGAAGATTCTGGTACACTTGTGCTTTGCCTAGAAAGTAAGACATAACATAATTATGTTTCACAATAAATTCCTGGAGTTAATATTGTATGTAAACCAATTATGTCTGTGATATTGATCACCTGAGTTGATAGGTGAATAACTTTCTGCTTCAATACTCCATATATTTATTTCTCAAATATGTGCACTTCTGAGGAGAAACTGCTGTCTTGGGTAGAGAAACCTATACTTTTATCAAAATGAACAAAACTATGCTCTTCATTACAATATCAAAACAAGTTTTAAAAATGGATCTAACTTATACAAAGGGGAAAATATCAGTTATTTAAGGTGTTCTTAAACATTATATTCAGACTACAGAAAACAAACTGAGAGTCAACAAAATGGTATTGAGTAGGGGGAATGGGCTAATGGGTGATGAGTATTAAGGAGGGCACTTGTTGGAATGAGCACTGGGTGTTGTATGTAAGTGACGAATCACTGAATTCTACTCCTGAAACCATTATTACGCTATATGTTGCCTAACTTGCATTTAAATTTAAAAAATCAGAACTACAATTCAATGCTATGGTACTTCACCAGAATGACTAAAATGGAAGAAAATATCAAGAGTTAGCAAGAATATAAAGCCACTGAGACTTTCATCTGTTGCTATATGGAGGATAAATTGGTACAAATAAATTGAAAGATGTTGGCATTACGTATAAATCTCTTTAAATGGCTGCATTTTGTAAAAATTCATTGATCTATAATAACTAAATTTTGTGCCTCTCTGAATTGCACTTCAATGAAAATTTTAGTAAATATAAAATAAGTGTATGGGGAAAGGAGGATGAAAATGTAGAACTGTAAACCTGTCTTCTTATATATTACTTATTCATAAAGCCATTTCTATATTCAACGATGAATTATTTGACAACACAAAAAATTATATACAGATTCTTGTAATAAAACAATTTAGAGTGTATAATATATGGTCCTATCTCTCCCAATGTAGTTTTTAGTAAAATAATATCGGTTTTTACTATTAATGGCTTTTCTGAGAATCAAAAAGAGGATTTTTGTATGAACCACCTAGAGAGTTGATGCAGAGCACTTACAATGAAACAGTTTAAGGGAGAAGACTCATTAGACTGATCTGTTGTGTTGTCAGGTTGCAACATTCCTAACTCTTAGCTACTATGACAAACTATCTTAAAATGGATGAAATCGTAAACATAATAGAATGTTATTTTCTATGTACACAATAATCCAAAATAGGACAGGAAACTTCCGTTTTATGTCATGAACCAAATACTTAAGCTCATTTCACCTTGAAGTCCTATCATCTCTTAGGACTACATGCTAATCTGCACCTATTTGTAGGACCTGTGTATGGAATAGTGGTAGGGGCACACATGCATCTTAAAAGTCTTGGCTCGGAAATTTATACATAAAATTTCTGCTCATATTTACTGGTAGAATATAGTTACATGTTTTCCACTTAATGTAAGGGATGCTAGGTATTATATAGTGTTTACTGAAGAGGAGATTAATTTTTTAAATGAACTAATGCTAATAACTACAATATAGAATTCTCATCTCTGTATCCATTTGAAGATTTCTTTGAACATATAGGCTGCCCTCAAATCCCATGCAAGGAGGAAAACCCAAAATACAACCCAATAACTACATGCAGGTCAAAGTCTATTTGTTAATGATGCCAGCCCAAGATATACATGGTCCAGGAAAAATAAATAATACATACTCCTCACATTCAAGGGATAATAATGAAGCACATTTTCACTAATTGCAATAAAAATTATGTTCAAAAAAAGAAGGGAAATAAATAATAGTATGGTTTGTAACAAGTTTGCCATTCTCCTGGTCAGGCGTTGTGAAGACCGTCCTACAATACTATGGAAAAGAGTCATTGTTTACACCTTGAGTCTTCCCTCTGAGAAGAAGCTGCTTGTCCATTATCCTGGTTATGTCAGAAAGAATGGAGGGTCTGAGATTTTATCCCACTTGCTAGGTTAGTTAGCCTTACACGGCATTCTGATAGAATATCACAAGACCCTTGATCAGTCAGTCAAAAATCAGTTATAGCAGTTTGTATCAGTTATTCGTGGCCCAAACCTAACAGGACAATACAATGAGGGACTGATGTTAACTGCATGCATAGCAACACAGGAAAGAAACATCAATTTTTAAGAGACACTGAGCTGTTTTGGGGGCACCTGGGTGGCTCAGTTGGTTGAGTGTCCAGTCAGCTCAGGTCATATCTCATGGTTCATGAGTTCAAGCCCCACATCAGGCTCTATGCTGGCAGATCGGAGCCTGGAGCCTGCTCAGGATTCTGTGTCTCCCTCTCTCTCTTTCTCTGCCCTCTTCCACTTATGGTCTCTCTCTCTTTCTCTCTCTTTCTCTCTCTCTCTCTCTCTCTCTCTCTCTCTCTTCTCTCTCAAAAGTAAATAAACATTAAAAAAAAATAAGAGGCACTGAGCTCTTAAGGAGCTGCTAATACATTCACCAATCATTACCTGGAAGGAGAGATCTTACTCATTACCCTAGAGTATAAAGTATATCTTTGGGAGGGGAAGAGGAGTGCTTTAATCTTTACTATGCTGAAAAATGTCCACAGGGAGGTACATCACTACTTCTCCCTGTAAGGCTATGCTACCTCTATTTTTTTTAACCTCTCCCTTTTAAGTCTATTTGCTTTCAAACATCCTTTCCCCTGAGGCCTAGACTTTGCAAAAAGAGGAGCAATCCATGGAGCATTGTTGAATTGTCTTCAACTGGAGACAATTCAACAGTTCTCCATGGCCATGTTTGAAATGAATGTTGGTATTAGCTTCCCATGAGACTATAAGTTTTTTATTTTATCTCCTATTATGGAAGTTTAGTGCCTTATGCTATTAAACCTGGTACATTCAAAAACAGCTTAGTCTTCAAATCATGGTTACTTTGAAAACAAACCCCTTTACAATATTTAGTATTTGCTTCTGGCCAATTTGTGTTTGCTTCTAGCCAATTCCTTTGGCCTATAACCATACTCATCATACTGAGCTGTATTTAAGTTTTCATTATTTTTTAATTTGTTTTATTTGTTCTATCATTGGCACTTTTTTGTTGATGGGCTACCTTAAGCCACACAGAACAATAATCTTGGGTGGGCACCTAATTACTCATTTAGTCTTGGCTGAATCTCATCAAGGCCTTGTCTCAAAATGGTTATCAGTCATATTTACTATTTTGATGAGTCCAGAAACAGTTGTCATTGAAAATTTATGAATTCTCAATATCCCTTTTATTTCAGCTTATAGATATTTCAGCTCTGCTTGAGCAGATTTTTTCTCATATTTTACTATAAGGTACAAAGAGCAACTAACACACTGAAATAAATTGAGTCTATTTAGCATTTTATCTAGAGCTACAGTCTATAAACTAAAAACAAAAACCAGTAGGCAACTTCAGATGACAAAGAATGCTGTCATAAGCATTGCCCCTGTTGGAGAATGTATAACAATGTAGGCAATAAGTCTTAAAGGCCTTTTTTCAAGTTCCTAGGTAGCAAAAGAGTCTTGCTTTTAAAAAACAAAACAAAACATAACAACCCAGCTATCCATATGATCAATTTCGCATAATCCTAAAGTAAATTAGCTTGATAATAGCAATATTTATTCTTTACAGTTTGTAAATTAGTTTCACATGCACTGGAGTGCATGCGATTATTGTCTGTCTACCTCATTACTATATTCCCAATACTCAGTAATGTGCCTACCATAGAGAATGAGGCACTAAGTACTTGATGAATTAAATGTAGGTAATCTTGCAACAACCCTGTAGCATAATCTGCATTGTAAGGATTTTATAGATGAAGAAACTGGGAAATATAAGATTAATCATCTAAAGTAAAACAAGTACTCAAGGGGCACTTGGGTGGCTCAGTCAGTTAAGCATCTGATTCTTAGTTTTGGCTCAGGTCATGATTTCACAGTTCATTAGTTCCAGCCCCACATCAGGCTCTGTGCTGACAGTGCAAAGCCTGCTTGGGATTCTCTCTCTCCCTCCCTCTCTCTTTGCCCTTCCCCTGCTCGCTCATGCTGTTTCTCTTTCTCAAAATAAATAAATAAACTTAGAAAAAACAAAACAGATGTTCAAAGAAACAGTGAAGTCTAATTTGTATGAATAGAAAGCCTGTATTATTGGCTATATAAATATAGACTGTACTTGAGATAGAGGATACAGAATATAAGGTGATATATATATATGTATATATATGTATATATATATATATACATATACATATATATATATATATATATATATATATATATATATATATATATAAACCTTCCACACGTAGGTAACTAGACTACTTGCAAATTATTAGGAAAGAAATACACATATACTGTACTTACAATTATGGAGCTGAAAACGACTTTATTTTTAGTGTTTATTCTTGAGAGAGAGAAAGAGAGACAGCATGCGCACAAGCAAGGAAGGGACAGAGAGAGGTGGAGGACAGAGGTTCCAAAGCGGGCTCTGCACTGACAGCAGCAAGCCCAATGTGGGGCCCAAACCCCATGAACCTTGGGATCATGACCTGAGCAGAAGTTGGACATTCAACCAACTGAGCCAGCCAGGTGCCCATGGAGCTGAAAAATACTTTAAATGGTATCTGAACTACCCACTTCATTTACAAAATGAAAAGAATATGTACGTCTATGTATAAAAAATTGCAGGTAGCCCATTCACTTATGTAAAAAATAACTTCTAATGCATTAATTATTAGCCATATCACTTATAGTGACTGATATACCCAAGTGTGATATCACCATCATAGTGCAGGTAACATTCACAGGTAGAGCAATCAAGCTCAAGGCACATGTGCCAGTGACACGGCCCCCCCTTTTTTTGGACACCCTTGCACTCAGGTTATATACACAATTGATCTTCAATAAGATGAAGTGATTGGATTTGTTGTTTCAAAGGTCTTTGCAAATTTTAAAACTTTGTGATTCTACTTTGGAAATTTTCCAAGTCTTTTTTTAACCTGAGGAAATAATAGCTGCATATGAGCCCTTAAGGGTCATTGCTTGGGACCATGTCTAACAAAGTAAAATGTTTCAGAGATTAGTTAAGTGGATGAATTTTTAACAATTTTTTTGTATCTGGAAATAGTCACGTACTCTTTGAATCTGGGAATTAAAAAAACCTGTGGCTGTCTAGTTATGTGAAAAGAATAAATGTTCTTTACCTCTGTAAGGACACTTAGAATATTAATAAGAAGGTAACTAAATACTGTCTTGTTCTATTTCTTCCACATGTACTTCATTAACAATTGAATTTAATATAAATAAAAATAACTGGACCACTAACAAAATTGCAGTAGGTGCTACATTTTGTCTTTTTTCCTAGCAAAAACTTTAACGTATTAATTTCTCATGTTTTTGTCTACACTTTTTTTTACTTTAGCAAATGAAAGAAACAACAGATAACTTCTTAAGGCAAAATTTTATGAAGATAATGGAAATACCAATATAGTGGTGATTTAATAACTTACAAAAACAACACTTCTAAACTAGGCCTGAAGCCAGTACCAATAATACAATTACATATTATGCCCTTATATTCTGATCATAGAAATCAATCTTGCACTGAAATAAGAAGTTACCTCTAGTTTGTTTTCTACCATAAATGCTTTTGCCTTAAATTGAAGTAGTTTTAAATTCTTCAGTGGAAACTCCATCATTCTTACATTAATGCTGGCAAACACAATTTGTATAAAGCAAAATACCAAGTCATTGTATGAATTTTATTTCTAAGATAGTAATATCAGCTTGCAGGCTGTGGGGGCAGTATCCAATGCATATTATTAGAATAAAAATGTCATAATGTTTTTCATAAACATGCCTAGAAAAGTTACATTTGACACTAATTTGATATTAATGAAACACTCTTTAAAAATGCAAGAAAAATCACATTTTATTAATGAAATGTAGCTTATTCTCTTAATGCAGAAAAGAAACATTAAAATATGTTTTGTTTGTTTTGTTTTGTTTTGTTTTGTTTTGTTTTGTTTTGTTTTGTTTGAGAATACAGGCTCTGAGCCAAATTGCCAAGGTTCAAACCCCTATGAGTATTTATCATATGAAAATAGGCAAGACATTTTTTCACTTTGGCTTCAGTTTCCTTTATCTATAAAATGAGAGTAATAAATCTACTCACTTTCTAAAACTTGAATGGTTATATGATTTAAAATACAAAGTGATTAGAATACCTACTACGAGTACCAGCAAGCAAAATCTACATGAGGATGGGGCTATTTATAGGTCTGTAGCTGAGACTATGGTTAGCGAACTTGCCACCAGGGCATAGGCCTACCTTCTCAAAACAAGTCCTCCTAGGTCTTGGCTCCACCAGAATTTTGCAGCTTTCTACCTGGATTCCAAAGCTTCCACAAAGCTATATTTGTCCATGGATGGCTACCAAATTGTTGCTGTGCTGGTTTGGGGGTTATCATCACAAGATTTCATATCCTGCCATCTTGGTGACATTACTTGCAATTTTTGACTGAGGTCACTAAATTAATGCATTAGGAGATACTTTACCATTATAGGTGTATATTTGTTATATTTTTTTCATATCAACATTCTTAATTATAAGGCAGAAAAAAATAGTGATATTCCTTACATGGTATGATATGTGGATTAAGTATAAGGTTAAAAATATTTGTAAAGAGTAAAGGTCCTGAGGGGCGCCTGGGTGGCGCAGTCGGTTAAGCGTCCGACTTCAGCCAGGTCACGATCTCGCGGTCCGTGGGTTCGAGCCCCGTGTCGGGCTCTGGGCTGATGGCTCAGAGCCTGGAGCCTGTTTCCGATTCTGTGTCTCCCTCTCTCTCTGCCCCTCCCCCGTTCATGCTCTGTCTCTCTCTGTCCCAAAAATAAATAAACGTTGAAAAAAAAAAAAAAAAAAGAGTAAAGGTCCTGAAAATTATTATACTTTTATTGTTCTAAACTCCATTTCTCTACTCACTAAAAATTATTTTATGATGCTTCTGTTGCAGGTGTTTGCATCTATTCACTAAAAAATATATATATTATCAGCTAAAGCATATTCTCCTCACCTGCTCTGAGTAGAGAATTTGATATATCAAATCCATTGGTACCAAATTACATGTAATGTCTAACTGTCAAGGTTAATTACTTAAATTCAGCTTTTCTTGCAATTATTCTAGGTAAAAAAAAAATTGACTTAGCTGAGGCAATTAACATTTTAACAACAGCATCAAAGACACAATAAATAAAAAAAAAATCACCTAAAATCACATTATTTTAGCTTCAAAATTATTACCAAAAAGTACAGGGAAAAATGGGTTATGTTTAATGAAATTTATAGATATCTTAGAGTCAATTTTATTATCAGACATTTTTAAATTTATTTTTTTCAGAAAAAAATATTGCCACATTTCTCTAGAACCTTGTTTAATATTTGGGAGTTTAGATAAACTGAATTTTAAATATTTCCTTCATAAGACTCCATGAATCTGTCCTCTTTTTTTGTTGTTTTTTCATTTTTTTTTTTAAATTCCTACATTTGTGCACTTGTCAAAGAGCTTAAAAGATTTTCATCTTTCTTGGCATTTTCAGGGTCCCTATATACTTCTCTACATTCATTTATTTCTTGCAAATATCATCAAGTCTGTAAACCAGTCTATTCTGAAGGAATTCCTTAAGGTCACTAGCATGTAAGCTAGCTCAGAGCATTCTTAAATTTGTTCTGTGCAGCACTTGGCAGTATTTGCTGAGGTATCTGGCTTTGTATAAAGCATTACAACTTTCCATCTTCTTTCTGTAGGTCACAATAGTTTTCTAACTCACCATTGTTTCATTTAATGTACTTTACTCCTGGGTGGTTTGTGTCTCAAAGTATCTAATACATCTGTGTCCATATTGCCAAGAAGCAAAATCATTTTTATTCAGTTTCTTCTTCCAGATGCTATTAATTCCAGATACAGATGGGAAACTTCCTTCCACTGCAACCACAGAAAACCATTTTCCTTAATGACAGCATTTTTTTTAAAGGCCTAAGTTCATTTTATATACTTGGCAATGAAAGTTCGGTCCTCAAAAGTCTTTAGCTCATTTTATTTCATTGTTTGGGTTTTAAGTTGGATCTGTGTTTAAAGATGTGTCTTTTTTTTTTTTTTTTTTACGAAGTGAGAGAATTCTAACTCTATTTAAATGAGCATATTTTGATTTTCCTTCATAATGAAAAATGAGAAATGAGGCATAGAAGTATCTGGGTAATGAATTGAATATTAGTTTAGTCCTTCAATAGACAGAGTCCTATATACCATGGGTTATATTTTTAAACAGTTGTTATTACCCCTTTCTTAAAAGGTCTAACAGCTCTTTTATTAAAGAAGTTTTACTCTCATAGTTTACTAAACATTATGTCTCATGTTACTAAAAATTATGTCACAGTTTTGATTTAGCACCCCTTAAATAAATTGTTTAAAAAGAAAGTATGGCTGATTTTAGCTGCCGTTTTTGTTAGCAAAGAGATGTGAGTAACAAGAGTTAAATAGGATAGTTTTCATTGTAGGAGACAGCCTGGCAGCAAATATGATCAGGTTAGCAAACCTATTTCACACAGAGAAGTTGGTGATAATGGTAATATACCTATGATGATGGGCTAAACTGACAGGATCATCCAAATTCAAGCCCAAGGACTAGTCTGAGGAAAATGTCTAGATGCAAGCCACTCTAGAGGCTATTTCGAGTGGGTATGAAGAAAGCGAATTATCCATGGCATTGTTCTTAAACTTCCCTGTCTCAGTCTCTGCTTTAGAGGATTCCACATATTATCACTGGTCAAGGCAAAAAATTAACTTAAGTGTCTATATGAGAGGACATATGGGTGCCTCTGCCACACAAGATCTAATGCTCAACAATGGCACAACTCAAGGGTAATCAAAACGTCAGGTTTCCCACCACTACAGGGCCCCAGGGAAATCCTTCTCATCTCTTGGCCTCATATCTGAATTACGATATTATTTGTTGGCTGTTCCACTGCTATTATAGGAAAGAGACACACTTTATTTAAGAAGAAAAGCAATTTAATGGACTAGGTAAATTTTTCTCAGTTATATGAACATCCTTGCAAAATAAAATTTTATAAAAAGCTATAAAAACCCATAAAAATCTGTTTAAAAATGTATTTATGCAAAAGGTGAATTTAAAGAAGATTTTTTAAAAATCAAATACAGTACATGTGACATATACAACTAAAGTAGCATTCCAATATGCCCAGGGAATTAAAATAAAAAATAAGTAATGGCATGCCTATGAAAAGAGTCATACCCAAACAATGTAAGAAATGATTTCTACTGAGACTATTTTCTAGCCATTATCAGTAATAGTAAATTTTTGGTTAATTTTTGTAAATATATTAAACAAGAAATTTAGTTGTTTTCTGATATCTTTGTAATACTATACCATGAAAAATAATTTCAAAGAATTTGAGTATTGTATGAATTCATATATTGTATGACATAAGTAATAGAGTTACATATGATGAAATTGAAGTATTTTAATAGCTTCTGTGATAATATTTTATCATGAGATTTCTTTAGAATCATTGAATATTATGTGTCTGAGTCTTAGTATTGCTTAAAGAATCTATTGACAATTCTAGTTTTTCCTGCTTCTATAGAGTAAAATGTTCACTAACTACATTTTTGTAATAATAATAAACTTGCACAAATAATAGTATTTTATAATTTAAAATTTTTAAATATTTATTTATTCTTTGAGAGACAGACAGAGAGAGAGAGAGAGAACACGAGCAGGAGAGAGGCAGAGAGAAGGAGATAGAATGTGAAGCAGGCTCCAGGCTCTGAGCTGTCAGCACAGAACCTGATACGGGGCTCGACCTCATAAACCGTAAGATCATGACCTGAGCGGAAGTCAGACACTTAGCCAATTGAGCCACCCAGGTTAGGGGCGCCTGGGTGGCTCAGTCGGTTGAGTATCCGACTTTGGCTCAGGTCATGATCTCACAGTTTGTGTCTTTGAGCCCCGCCATCAGGCTCTGTGCTGACGGCTTGGTCAAGAGCATGGAGCCCGCTTTGAATTCTGTGTCTCCTTCTATCTCTGCTGCTCCCCTGCTCACACTTCGTCTCACTGTTTCTCAAAAATAAATAAATGTAAAAAATTTTTAAAAGTTTTTAAATTTTCCCTGCTTAAGTTTTTCATTTTTCAAGTCAAACCATGTATTTAAGGGCTATAGACATACATGAAAGATATGAAGTAAATCTCGACATATTCACATTAAGTATGTCTGAATATGTCAGCACATACAATCAGAAGTAGACACTTTGGGAGTAAGATGTGGAACCATAGAGGAAATCTGGAATGGTAACTTGAACTGTGGCAATTGCCAATTTCTTCTGATGAAACAAAGCAAAATTTTCAATAACTGAATAATAATAATAATAATTGGTACATATAATATCCATTTCTGTCATACAACACAGTACCCAAAACCAAATTTAAAATTCACATGCCATTTAAACTGGAAATATATATACATATATTTATACATATTGAAATATAAATCATTTCTTACATTGTGTATATTATATATAATATTTTAAGATAATGCAGTTAATGCAACACATATATAATGTAAAGTAGCATATATATTTTTTTATTTATTTTAATTTTACCTTTATTTATTTTATTATTATTATTATTATTTTGAAATTTGCATCCAAATTTGTTAGCATATAGTGCAACAATGATATCAGGAGTAGATTCCCTAGTGCCCCTTACCCATTTAGCCCATCCCCCCTCCCACAACCCCTCCAGTAACCCTCTGTTTCTTCTCCGTATTTACGAGTCTCTTCTGTTTTGTCCCCCTCCCTGTTTTTATATTATTTTTGTTTCCCTTCCCTTATATTCATGTTTTGTGTCTTAAAGTACTCATATGAATGAAGTCATATGATTTTTGTCTTTCTCTGATTAATTTCACTTAGCATAATACCCTCCCATTCCATCCACGTAGTTGCAAATGGCAATATTTCATTCTTTTTGATTGCCCAGTAATACTCCATTGTATATATATACCAAATCTTCTTTATCCATTCATCCACCAATGGACATTTGAGCTCTTTCCATACTTTGGTTATTGTTGATAGTGCTACTATAAACATTGGAGTGCATGTGTCTGTTTGAAACATCACACCTGTATCCCTTGGATAAATGCCTAGTAGTGCAATTGCTGGGTTGTAGGGTAGTTCTATTTTTAGTTTTTTGAGGAACTTCCATACTCTTTTCCAGAGTGGCTGCACCAGCTTGTATTCCCACCAACAATGCAAAAGAGATCCTCCTTCTCCACATCCTCGCCAACATCTGTTGTTGCCTGAGTTGTTAATGTTAACTATTCTGACAGGTGTAAGGTGGTATCTCATTGTGGCTTTGATTTGTATTTCCCTGATGATGAGTGATGTTGAGCATTTTTCATGTGTCGGTTGGCCATCTGGATGTCTTCTTTGGAGATGTGTCTATTCATGTCTTTTGCCCATTTCTTCACTGGATTATTTCTTTTTTGGATGTTGAGTTGGATAAGTTCTTTATAGATTTTGGATACTAACCCTTTATCTGATATGTCGTTTGCAAATATCTTCTCCCATTCTGTTGGTTGCCTTTTAGTTTTGCTGACTGTTTCCTTTGCTGTGCAGAAGCATTTTATTTTGATGAGGTCCTAGTAGTTCATTTTTGCTTTTGTTTCCCTTGCCTCCAGAGACATGTTGAGTAAGAAGTTGCTGCAGCCAAGATCAAAGAGGTTTTTGCTTGCTTTCTCCTCTAGGGTTTTGATGGTTTCCTGTCTTACATTGAGTTCTTTCATCCATTTTGAGTTTATTTTTGTGTACGGTGTAAGAAAGTATTCCAGGTTCATTCTTCTGCATGTCACTGTCCAGTTTTCCCAGCACCAATTGCTGAAGAGACTGTCCTTATTCCATTGGATATTCTTTCCTGCTTTGTCAAAGATTAGTTGGCCATATGTTTGTGGGTCCATTTCTGTGTTCTCTATTCAGTTCCATGGATCTGGGTGTCTGTTCTTGTGCCAGTATCATACTGTCTTGATGATTACAGCTTTGTAGTATAGCTTGAAGTTGGGGATTGTGATGCCTCCAGCTTTGGTTTTCTTTTTCAAGACTGTTTTGGCTATTCTGGGTCTTTTCTGGTTCCATACAAATTTTACGATTATTTCTTCCAGCTCTCTGAAGAATGCTGGTGTTATTTTGATAGGTATTGCATTGAATATGTAGTTTGCTTTGGGTAGTATTGACATCATAACAATATTTGTTCTTCCTATCCAGAAGCATGGGTTATTTTTTCAGTTTTTGATGTCTTCTTCAATTTCTTTCATAAGCTTTCTATAGTTTTCAGCGTATAGATTTTTCACCTCTTTGTTTAGATTTATTCCTAGGTTTTTTATGGTTTTTGGTGCAGTTGTAAATGGGATCAATTCCTTGATTTCTCTTTCTCTTGCTTCATTGTTGGTATATAGGAGTGCAACTGATTTCTGTGCATTGATATTATATCCTGCAACTTTGCTGAATTCATGAATCA
>NW_024412413.1:44477100-44500859 GCF_014898765.1 Herpailurus yagouaroundi
GGGGTGAATTCCTTCATTTTGTCATTTTGAAGGGAGAAAAGGAATTATTGAGGTAGAAAAATTAAAATTAACAAAGTTAAAATTAAAAAATTAAAAGCAACATGCATAGACACACAAAACAAATAAATGACGCTAGATTCTAGGCGTGTTTTGGTCTGGGTGTTGTAAGGGTCTTGATAATTTGGAGAAAAAAGGGAAGGAAAGGAAAAAAAAGGAAATCATTGATAATTTGAAAAATTGAATACACTGAAATAGAATAAAATTAAATGATGGAAGTAAAATAGAATTTTTTAAAAATTAACAAAACTAAGAAATATAGTAGAAATAGTGTTTTTAATAAAAATTATAATAAAAATAATTTTTCTCGTTCTGTATTCAAGATAAAGAACAGAAACAAAAACAGAGGTTAAAAAAAGAACATTGAATAGATGGTTCAGAGGATAGACTGAAATACGTTTGAAATTACTTGGTTTTCCCCTAGAAGTCAAACTATGAAGCACTTTATAGTCCATAAACTAAGCAGGTGGAGGGATTTGTGTTCCTGAAGAGCCAGGTTGGCCCAGTTGTGAGGGGCTTAGTGTAATGGCTCCATTCTCCACCAGATGGCGCTGCACAGCTTACTGGAGTGGAGAGGATTGTGGTGCTTGTAGGAGTGTATGCACATGTGCAGGAGCGGTGAAAATGGTGTCATCCAGCTACCCAGTCTCTAGTATAGGAACTCTGTTCTCCCCGATCAGCAATCCCACACCTGTCCTTTTCTTCAGCTTCCATAAACTCCCTGCTTTTACACTGTCCATGACCAAGCCCCAGGCCCTCCTGAGTTTTATCTCAGATGTGGCTGTGTTTCCAGACCCCTTACTTCTGAGGGACTATGGCTTTGACCCGTCCTGCCCCTCTACAGGAGGGTCTCACCGAGCAATGGTCGGGTGCCGGCTGTACCCAGAAACATTTGTGGGACCATGCTGCTGCCAATGCCTAGAGACTGCAGCTGAGTGCCAGCCCATCCAAGAAAAAGTTCACGCGGTCATGTAGCAGCAGCATTTCAGAGATTATGGAAAATCACAGCACACATCTGGTACAGGCTTCACCCCAATGACCTTGTTCCAGCATCAGTGAATGTGGTGGTTCTGCCGGTCCCCTTAGGCCTTTGCCTGTGGAGTGGCCACACAGCCTCTACCACATGTCCTCCCAGCAGGGGAACTGCTTCTCCTGTGTGGCCCAAAGACCCCCAGAGTTCACTCAGCTTCTGGGGATTTGCCCTTCTCACCAGAGCACCACCAGGTATTGAGCTACAGAGTTTCAGACACTGCACTCCCCCTGTTTATAGTCTTAATGGAATTTAAACCCTCTCCTTTCTCCATTTTAAGTTCAGTCCCTGAGGCTGTTTCCACTTTTCCCCTTTCTCTCCAGCTGCTTTTGGAGGAGGTGCTTTTCCCGTACTCTCCCCCTCATCTCCGTCCTCCCTCTGCAAGCAAAAATAGCTCCCTTTCCTCCACGGCTGCTCTCTCCCCCAGTTCACCTCTCTGTGCCATGTACCTGCTGAATTCTGTGGTTGTGCAGATTGTTGTGTTAATCCTCAAATCAGTTTTCTAGGTGCAGGATGGTTTAGTGTTGATCTGGCTATATTTCATGGACATGAGACACAAAAAATACTTCCATGATGTTCCCTAGGAAGAACTTTAAATTGGATGAACAATTTACCTTTGATATTAGCTTAGACAGTATTTATTTATTTAAACATTGAATACTAATATATTCACTAATATATGCAAATGATTGGAAAATCTATGAGACACATGATATTTTATGCCTGTGTGAAGAAGAATGATCTTACCAGGAGGTTCAAAGGGGCAGCATTGCAAATTAATACCCATTTCTGATGATACCCTACTGAGTCTATTTCAACCTGTTTTATATATTTACAAACCATATATTGCTTTGTTTGAGAGTTTCTCAGACTACTAGCTGTTTACCAAACCTTTTTTTTTTTCTTCTTCAGCACACATAGATGGCCTCATTTCTCAGACTCATTCGTGGTTAGATGTATCCAGGTGACTGAGTTCCCATCAATAGCATAGGAGCAATAATGATGTGTTCCATTTCTGGTTATGGTCAGTTGAAACCTCTTATCCACTCAATCCTTTGTTCTTAATTCTGCTGTCAGGTGCATAGACAGGACAGGAAAGATTTATGTATTTGTGGAGATATACAAAATAGGAGTGTGGGTCACTGAATAAACTCATGGAGGAGAGAAGATCTGCCACCCTCTACATTTGTCAGTTATTGCTTTGAGAACAAAGTATAAATTTCTGTTGTGTTGATGCATTTGTTTGGTTCTGTTTCTATACCACTTAGTTTAACCTAAGTAATGCAATGAGTAACGGCCACAATATGGAAAAAATGTCTATATTACAAGGAAGTGTATTAGTATCTAGAAGACTCACAAGAAGAAAATACTTCTGAAATTATATAATGCAAGAACAAAGAACAAATTCAGAATGTTATCTGTATCCTTAATTATTTTTATATATGAGAGAAAAAAGTCATAAGGAATGAAGCAGAGGAGATTAAAAGGTAATAAGATAAGTAAAAGATGACAGTAAGGAAAAATCTACACTGTGGGAAAGTAAGAGAAAATTTGATGCCAAAGACATTGAATCAGTAACCTGGAAGGCAAATAAGAAAATCTCTCCTAGAATGAAGAGAATAAAGGATAAATCATTTCAAATATTGAAAAAGAAGAATGATAAATACCAAGGTTAAATAATGAAGTGAAAAAGATACCAATAATTTCTTTACCAGAAGGAAATGACTAAATAACCAAAGATCTCAAGCTAAAGAAATATTGATAAGTGATTGCATGGTTTGTTCAATAAAAAGGATCTATGATACAATTTTGAACAACAAAGGTAAGAGAAACATTATTTATGCAATCTGGAATGGAAAAACAAACAGACAAGCACATGGATACTAATAAATGAAGAAAGTCCGTTGTTCTAATAATGTGGCACAAAGTGCCAGAATTCATGAGACAGTTTCAAAATACTGAGTAGAAAAAGATATGACCTCAAAATGTCAAGTCTTGCTAAGTAGTTTTTCTTATGTGGACTCAACACAAAATAAAAATATTCTTAGATACATACTGTTCACTATTAAGGCTTTTTATACCTTTTTATCTAAAATATGACATGTATGTAATAGAGATAAAACAAAGGGAACAGCTAAAGAAGGAGGGCAATAACAATTAAGTAATTAAAAGTAACTGCTAAGAAAAGGTAATAGCAAAATTCTGCAATCATTTGTATAAATCTGTAAAAAAATAGATGGCATATGTTAAATATAAAAATAATGAAAAAAATACCTGTATCTAAAATGACTGATCACTGAGAAAGTTTTTCAGCTGGCTGGCATATAGCAAAAGTAAGGCACATTGACTTATTTTGTTACATAGGCTACTGTAAAATAATATTTTTCATCTTAATTTTATCAACCAGAAAAAATATAGGCTAAGGAAAACTTTGTTAAAAAAACTAATATAAATCACAAGGTTGGAGAAGGTATGAATGTATATGTATGCATAAAATAAGGAAAGCAAGAAATTTAAAAAGCAAAACATAAATAAGCTGACAAAATAAATGCAAGACAATCTGTATCAGTTAAAACATCAAATTTGAAAGAGTTTATTAAGATAAAATTCTCACTATGTGGCAAAAAGTAAAATCTATGTGATTTTTAAAGCAGACTTGAAACCAAGTGGCAGTAAACATACAGGCACATATATATTAGTCAAAGCAAATGGATGACCATTTTACAGAATAAATTACATGGCATTTTCCCTTAAAGAGTTCCATTCAGGTTATTAATAATAGTTGCCTTTAATTAGTACTTATACTATGCCAGACACTAGTCTACAATTTTATAGTGATTATCTCATGTACTTCTCTTTATAAAATACTCTGTGAATTCCATATTGACAATAAATAAAGGAAGCTAATTTTCTCCAAGATCATGTGATTGGGAAATTACGGAACTCAGACTGAAATCCTGGCCAGCAGATTTCAGAGACCAAGATATTAAGTTCCTTGTTCAATACTGTGAATTTTCATACATAGATAATTATCCAAATTGATATTTCTTGAGGAGATTAGCAGTAGAAATTCCTATGCCACCATGAAGATATATTTTTACATAAAGAGGTATGTATTAAACTTTGTACTGTACAAAGAGATACTGTCTTTTCCAGGACCACAAAACATTTCAAAAACCAGCAATAGCAATTGCTTAATTCAGTTCAAAATAGTTTAAAACATTGAAGCTGTACAAGTCCCATTCTTCAACCATAAAGCAAGTTTGGAGTCACTGGAAAAATTTTAAATCCACTCATTTGTACAAAAGTAAATGCCTTTTTACATAGAGAAAAGGAGAAAATTAAACAGTAATTTTAAACTTTGTCAACATTAATAACCATAACGCTAAATATCAAAACTAATTAATGCATCAAAATAATTTTAAAGGAAAAATACCAAAATTCAATAATGTTCTTATGGGTATAATACATAATTCTTAATTGGTCCACTGACTTCTGAAATGTCTGAAGAGAGGCCTCTGATGGTTGTTTTAGCTACTTTACTCCCTGCTAAGGATTAGAATCTCTAAACAATAAAACACCTTCTTGTTTAGCATTTATTTACAAATATAAAATAATCTCTAAGTCAATTTCTTAAAATATTATATGTGAACGTTAAATCTGAAATATAATATCTGCCATTAAGAACAAATCCTTGATTTCCTCCTTTCAGTGCAAAAACAAGCCCAAAAATCTTCTTTAGAGATGCCCATAAATAATTCCTAGTGCACTGTGACCAAGTATAGCTTACACTAAAAATAGAAAAGTGATTCAATCATATTTTGGAAAGTCTATTTAATAAAAGAGGAATATAATTATTTATGGTAATAAGCAATAAACATTTTTTAAAAACTACATGTCAGGCATTTTCCTAAATGTTGTGCATATAATACCTCATCTTCATTACAACTCTATGTGGTAGAGTTTCTCAGATATGAGATATGGAAACTGAAGCCCAGAGTCTATAACTTGTCTGAGAGCACAGCTAGTAAGTACCCAGACACATGCACATGTACTCTGGATTTGTCTGAATTTGTGCTTGTAACCATACAACATAAAATATTAACAGTACAAAGCTAACATAGAAATTGTAGTTATTTGCATGTCTTCAACCTGAAAAACCATTTAAAGAAGCAAATACTCTCCACAATACTGCTCCTTTTCCAGTTGTAACTTAACCTATTCCAATACTAATTGGAGATACTCAAAACTCTATCTTTCTTGTCACTATTCTCCTAAATGGGGACAATCCCAAGTAAAGTTTATTTATCTGCAGAGCATCTCATGCTTTTGATAAGACTGTCCATCCCTTGACCTACCTGCTGACTGCTTACAGACTAACAGATTAATCTTAAAAAGGAAGGTGTAATTAGAATTGATTACCCAGTTTCCCTTAAGAAACCATCAGTACTAATCATTTTATAGACCTGTTTATTTCAGAAACAACTAAAATCCCAAAACTTTTACAATCACCCCAATGGCTCTATACATCCCCTAAATTGGACTCAATGTCCTACAATTTCCTGACTTCCCAAATACAGCTACTGTGCCCCTGTCAACAGAAAATCTCTAATATCTTTACAAGTTCTTTCTTAGTATTTGAATCTAATTCTTAGTGTTTCAAACCCTGTAAATTCTCCACAGCCCCTGATTTTCTTGTAGCATTTTCAAATGTTGGCTGGGTTTTCATTTATGTTATTTTTCTTTTCACTGTGTCCTTTCCACAACCTCTGCACATGGGTACAGGTCATCTCTGTAGTCGGGGCCACTGGCTGAGTCATTTGGGATACCATCTGTGGATGTTGTAGTTTCCCATGGTGACAAGAAGATGACAATGAGACGGGTGTTAAAATCTTGAGGGACTGAGGAACATAATGCAGGAAGGTGGATAGACCTCATATGACATGAAAGAGAGGTGTGGGCCCTATAAACCAAAGAGAAAGAAGTGAGGCACTGAGGGAGGAGGCACAGTGATGTGCATCTGCACTGAGGAGGAGACCCTTGGTCACAACCCATGTACAGGGTTATGGAAGGGTTTCCTATCTCCTGGTGCTCATTTTATACAACAGTGCTGTTGGAGCTTTGTATTTTATATCTTCCAAGTTTCACAAGTAATCACCTTTCTCCCTTCAAGGAAACTGTTTATTTCTTTTATTTGCATGAGAATCCTTTTTTTTTTTTTTTGTAATCCATGATAACTAGACGACATTTTGAAACCTTATATTTAGTTATTATTTTCCTTTATAATTTTTTATAAAAGCATAACACTAATAATTTCCACTAGACTTGTATTCATTCCTTATCCCTTATGTAACCTTCAACAGGTTCACTGATTTAATTCATTAAATATTTATGATTGCTTACCAGGTGTCAGACACTTGCTAGGTACTGTGAAAATAATGGAAAAACAGACCATGACTGATCCTTCAAATCATGGATTTAATTACACTTAAAAAAGAGTTTTCAGGCAACTTTTATTTGTGAATTACACATTCACATGTGGCATGGCGAGATGAACTTTGTCTAAAATACTAGAGAGAGCAAATTTTTCATATAAAAAACTGAATATTCGGTGCAAATTTTCAGCCTCCTACCATTGCACCTCTAGCCACAGTTGCAAACTTTCCGTAGGTCCTGGTCAACCCCAGTCATAGCCAGTGTAGCTGGACTGAAACTAAAAGAAAGCCAACTGAGTCCCCTTAATGTAAGTATGCTTGGGAGAGATTCCTCTTCTCTTTACAATGATGTAGACTGGATGGTGGTAACACAGCTATTTCTTTACAAGTAAAACATGAAAAACTTTCCCATTTTCACTACATTAGAAAATGATGTCCTTTGCTGAAAAATTGTATAACCTATATCTTCCTCAAATGACAAAAATTTATATATTAAAATTTTTATGTTAAAAATTTTATATCAAAAATTTATATATTACAATATTCCAGTAAGTTTTCCTAAATAATTGTTAAGATAAGGACCAGAACAAGGACAGAAATTTGTTTTATAATCCTAAGTCTAAGGGTGCCTGAATGGCTCAATCGGCTTAGCTTCAGGTCATGATCTCATGGTTTGTGGGTTTGAGCCCCATGTCTGGCTCTGTGCTGACAGGTCAGAGCCTGGATTTCGGTTTGGATTCTTTGTCTCCCTCATTCTCTGCCCCTCCTCTACTCATGCTCTGTCTCTCTCTCAAAAACAAATATTAAAATTAAAAAATACAATTCATAATCCCAAATTTAATCTGTTGATATTAATTTTTACTACAAAAAAATCCCTTATTGTCTTGCTTCTAGACACAAGTATCATCATGATAATACTTTGAAAGTATGGAGTACTTCTATTTTGGCATCTCTTTCAGACCTCTTACATAATACATTGGGATGGATATTGATTTGGCAGCAATGTTGTCAAAGAATTAGAATACAAGAGTAACCACATCACCTATCAAAGCAGACTATAAGAATCACTGTGAAATTTACAGAATGAAGTTTTATTACTAAATTGATTGCATATTTATCACTAAGTGTGCAACAGTTAGTTCAGGGTTAGGCAATTGATAACACGTTAATTTCCAAAGTTTATTTTGTTTTGTTTTAATAAGTTATGGAGACATGATGCAGTAGAGAAGGAGGGAGGGCATTGTTAGAATCTAAACAAGGGTAAGTTGTCCTTTCCAAGCCTTTTCAAATATAACTGAGTGATTTGGGAAAAGGTATTGTACCTCTCTGATCTGTAGTTTTCTTGTTTGTAAAATGGAGAAAATACGCACATTGCAGAATTGCCTGAGAATCAAATGAGACAATATGGATAACTGTACAATACATGTGAAAATACTTTGCATATTTATAAACCTCTACTAATCAAGTGTTGTTATTACTTAAAAGTCCAATAAAATTTTAACTCAGTAACAGGTTTACCAATGGTAAATAGATGGTGTGGAAGGTTCAATTGTCAATCCAAATTTTTGCTTAATACCACTTCCGGCTTTAATAAGCTTCATGGTTTTCTACTCTGTCTCTTCTACCACTGCCACCATCATGAGAGAATGCTTTGGTTTGCTTCCTGGCCCAAAGAGCATTAGAGAATTACAGATAACTTCTAGGTTGTGGTCTGAGCAGGGTAGTTACTATAGTGAGCTGAGTACTTAGTGACTAAAACTTTAAGTTCAGTCCACATCTCTGCCACTGCTTGATTCAACAATTTGTGACACATTATTTAAAAACCATGAGCTAGGCTTTTTTCATGTATAAGAGTAAAACAATTAATACAACTTTTACAAAAGTTATATACCAATCTTTATACAGACTACAAAACACCTCCAAATCGATTATCTCATTGGCAGATTACAATCTTTAGTAATTGCAATCTTTAGTAATTTGCCAATGAGATAATTAACTTAAAGTTACTTTATACTAGGAATTATTTCACAGATATAATGCAGCTTTGTTATTTTGTTATCATGTAAGCATATTTTAACCTCCATCTTTTCAAAGAGTAAGGGTAAGGAATAAAGAAGTAGTACTATATAATGGAATTGAAACAAAATTGGTTAATGGCTTCTGATTATACCTGCAATAAAATCTAAACTCCCTACCTGACTTACAGATTTTTACATAATGAGACCCTTGCCTTCTCTATTTTTCAATTTATAATGGTTCTCTCTTGCTCACTCCCCTCTAGCAAAACTAGTCTTCTCCAGGAAGTCTAAATTATGCTGATTTTATTCCTGCCTTAGGAGCTTGTACTAGCATTTCTTTTATCTTTATGGGGTGGATCCTGGTCATGTAGACATTAGGCCTTCCATAATCACCTCATCTAAAATAGCACCCAACAACTCTATCAAACCACCTAACTTTAATCTTTCATAGAATACTCATAACCACCTGTTATTTTCTTGTATTTTCATTTCTTTTTCTTTATTTATTGTTAACCTCATGCCACGAGAATTAATCTCCGTGAGTGCAGGAACTTTGCCTTTGCTCTTCGTCATAGTATTCCTAGTACTTAGAAGGGTGTCTGGCAAAGAATTGGTTCTCAACATATGTGTGTTAAATAATCAGAGAGAATGTCGAAGCTGGACATTTCTTTTGATGCTGGGGAACAGTTTCAGAGAGGTTTGCTGTTTGTCCAAGACATACAGCCAGTTTATTGGCTCTGGGTTCTACTGCCTCTCTACTTCATCATTCTAATTAGGACTAACTCTTACTGGTTTTTTTTTATCACAATTCACAATTTTATGTTCAAACTTACTTCAAGCAACATAAATCTACTATATTTCTATAAAGTTGAGAAATATTTCCAGAGTTGTAAGAAAAGAGCAGGCATCCTGCTGACCAAATAAAAAGAAATGCTGACAAGTTGATCTGGATCAATCATCCCCTCAAGTAACAGAGGCAAAAAGCATATGTATAAAAGAAATACTTTCAATCAGAAGAATCCTGAAGGCACCTAAAACTCCAGATGGAGAAGTGACATTGGAAGAGGTTAGATCAAAAGCCTTATTGATTTTTATGATTACAAAGTGTTGTTTCTAGTAGTTTCAACACAGGCACTAAAAAAGTGAACAAAGAATGGTCACAGTTTCTGATGGATATTTAAAGACAAGATAAAAGTCCATACAAAAAAATTATTGACTAAAAAGACTAAGAAAAACACTCATCTGTCATGTTAGAAAGAACCAAGAGCAAGTACTTATCCACTCACTTTGTGAGAGAAAAAAGGGAAGGTTATCAATTGTTAAAACGTTTTATGTTAAATCTGGTAAGAGTATCAAACATTTACGTAGCATTTAATAGTTTATAAAACTATGTTATTTTCATTCTCAACTTTAATACTCAATCCTTTGTAAAAGATTTTTAATTTCCCTCTTAAGGATGGGTGTAGTCCCTTCAACTCTGATATATAAAGAGTTTGGAAGTTATCACACCTGGTGTTAAAACAAGAAAAAGCTGGGGGCGCCTGGGTGGCTCAGTTGATTAAGAATCCGATTTCAGCTCAGGTGATGATCCCGCGGTTTATGGGGTCAAGCCCTGCATGGGGCTCTGCACTGACAGTTCAGAGCCTGGAGCCTGCTTCAGATTCTGTGTCTCCCTCTCTCTCTGCCCTTACCCCGCTAGTGCTCTGTCTCTCTCTGTCTCTCAAAAATGAATAAAAATGTTTAAATTTTTTTTTTAAGTTGGACAAACACACAAACAAAAATCAATGATTTTCCTTTGACCCTCTGATATGTAAAGAGTTTGGAATTTACTTATCACTCCTGGTGTTAAAACAAGAAAAAGCTGGACAAACACACAAACAAAAATCAGTGACTTTTCTTGGACCCATTAGAGAACTGAAGTCACAGGGCAAACAGCCACCATGAAATCTAAGATTTGCTTACCTGGAACAGAAGCTGCTGGGCACCATATACTGGAAGGAACAATAAAAAATTACTTCATTATTATTTTTTTACTAATTCTTAAAGGCTGGGTATCGACTAGAGCAGCAGCCATTGTGGGGCTCCACACTTTCATTTGCTTTCCCTCTAGGAACTCTAGGTTCTCATGGCCAGGATTTAAGAATGATCCTCCTTGTGGCCATGGCAGAGGAAAGATAAGAGTGACCTCTGTGAAACCCTCTCAGATCCTTCTCCTTGATAAAGGCCTACTCTCCAGGGGAAAGGATATTACCAATGGGCAATATTGGGCCCTTATTCCAGCTAGGGTAAAGGCACACCATCTCACTTTAGCCTGCTATAGCCTTAACTAAGGAGAAAAAAATATCCAAGTTAACACAGGCAGACATTGGAGCAAATATATTGGAATGTTACAGCAAAGGAGAGGAGTGATGAGAAGAGAAGAAAAGGGTCTAGACTCCTTTAAAGGAGGCAGAAACACTTGTAAAGTCTCTACTCCTGAAACACAGGCACAATAAGAGACTATGATGTAATCGGAAGATCTCCTTCTCCTCACCCTTTACCACCATACCAACAACATAATAGTAATGGATTACAGCTACACGATACAGGCCCTCCTAGAAGCAGTACAAAACAAAGCCCCAAAGCCAGGAAGGGAGACCAAAATAAGGACACTAGAGAAAATTGAAGTCTCTGATGCCTATAATTACAACAAACATTGGACACATCCCAACTCTTAGCCAGATTAACATAAACCTTCATATTGCAGGTCTATTCACCAATGCCTGTTACCCAATCCAGGTCCAGCTTTCAACAACAAAAATTGCAAAACATGTCAAAAAGCAAGAGACAACAAAGTTTGAAGAGGCAAAGCAATCATTGGGACCAGATTCAGATATGACATGGATGTTGTAATTATAATTAGACAAGGAATTTAAAATAATTATGATTAGTAGGTTAAGGCTCTAATGGGCAAAGTAGACAATATGTATGACCAGATGGATAATGTAAGCAAAAAGGTGGAAAAGATAAGAACTTACCAAAATGAAATTTGAAATATTAAAAACATAGCAATAGAAATGAATAATGCTTTTGACAGTTTCATCAGTTAATGCAACAGAACTGAGGAAAGAATGAAGGAGCTCAAAGATAGGTGAATAGGAACTTCCCAACCTGAAACAAGGGGAAAAAAAGATTTAAAAAAGAACCATTAAATAACCTGAACTATCTCATGCATAAGTAAGTAACTAGGTTTTAACCTCAGTTCCTCAGTAATCAAATTCTACTACCTGCTTTTGCCTTTATTTATTTTAGCATGATAAGTCTCATTACCTATCAAAAATAAACACAATGGGTTATAATATTTGAAAGAATAATTTACCCAAACATTAGTTAACTGGCCATTATTAAAAATAAATCCATGGTTTCACCAGCATAGAGATTCTAAATTATTAGTGACATAAATAGTAAGAAATTTAATTTGATTTGTATTTTCTCAGATTTGCGTCAATATAAATTTTATTAACCAAGAAATTACCAAAACCAAGAGAATGCCTAGCTCATGGAAGTCCCTGAATGAATATCTGTTTAACAAATTAATGTAACTGTGCAAAAAGTGAAGAAAATAACCAAAGCCATTATTTAGCTAATTATTTTTTTCTCATTTTAATTTCACTCAAGAAATACTTTATACCTGCTTTGAAACAGAGGTTCTGCTCTTTGCTAGTTACAAAAATTATGACACAGATGAAAGGTCATGATACTTGCCCGTGAATTGGGTATAGTCAAGTAAAAGGGGGGGAGGCAGTAATTGAGTGGCTGGTGATATTGTCCTTTAAGTTACATAGTAAGGCAGTTTCTGAAATAAGGGAGAAAAAAACCCTGAGAACTGAAGCCAACTATATTACTGTTGTAGTGACCCTAGTAAGAACAGGTAGCAATACACAAGGAGGAAATATCCTTCTCCATATTCTAGCTTCTCAGTTTCCTTTGAAAACCTTCTATTTATGAAATCTACCAGGAATCCAACTGGCAAAGGAGAAATGGCATTTGTTGAATCCCAATTCCTATCACAAAATAAAGGATAGGTTTGGAACTGAGACATGATAGCTTAAAAGCTAGCACAGTCCACCCCTTTAGTGACTATTGAGCATCTATACATTCCCTTCTTTTACATTTGACATTAAAAACAAAACAAAACAAAAATGCTTGCTCTGAACCACATGTAACTACTCTTCATACAAAGACGCTGTTTCCCTCTCTCAAAGTATACACTCATCATATCCATCTCTGTTTGACATGTGTGGCATCCATCTCTAAAAACAGTAACTGCTCCTTAGAAACACTAAGAGTCCTACTTTTAGTAACCTAAGTGCTAAATTATAAAATTAGACACCAACAACACTTATACAAAAGAAGTTATAGTCTGTTATCCATTTTTCTTCCATCAGAACTTCAGCTGATCACAATCTACACCTCATGGAGTGATTTATATCTTTATTACTGTATGTTTTGAATATTCAGTGGTTTGGCTTTTTATGCAACTCTAATATTTGATATAGAAGTAGTAAGAGGTGTCTAAGAGAATACCCTGTATTTCAAACCTTGGTTTTTCTTCTTGCATATATTGAGTGGTTATGAGGAGATGTATATTCAATTAGATGGAATTTGCTTCTTAATTTTTCTCACTCTAGTTCAATAGTTACAAAGTTAGGCTTAGAGAAAACAAAAAATATATATATTTTTAAGCCAATTAGTAACATATGATATGGTAGGGAAAAACATCAAGTAAAAATCCTTCCTCTTGCTAATCAAATACAGCAACTTCTTTTCTTATATTTATTGAAATGCTATTTGTTTACATAAACCAAGACCATTTTACACCTTTTCTACTTCTGTTCTAGGAAAGTAAGCACAAAAGTGCTGACACAATCTTTTTCTTTTTCTTCTTTTTAAACATGCTTTTATGTGACAGGTCAAGACTCTAGGTTATAGAACATGATTCCAAAGAAATGAAAAAATGAACTATATTCAATATAGTGGCCTCTTGAGGCTTTCAGAATTAAGGTCAACCCAAAATCCCATCTGTACTTATTACCTCGATCACCCGTTGTTAAAACAAGCCCACAGTTGGCTTGCTTCTCTTCTTCACTGCCCCAGGGAGATTGCTGTCACTGCACTTTCTATTCCCTCCCTCCACACATAGCATTATGACTTTGAGGTCCTAAAAGGAGATGATTTACTCCCCCTCAACACCCTAGAAAATTGTGACAGGCTGTACTGTTGGAGCCAATCTCAGAGAACAAAGGTCCATCATGTGTTCTGGCTTCCTCTGCACCATGCAATGGTTAATCACCATAAACAAGATGAGTGGCAACCCACACAGAGTAGTCATGTGAACATGCAAGGAGAAAAATTAACTAAAAACACACATAAGGGCAAAAATTAAATATATGTATTTTTGACATTATATCTTCTAAATGCCTGGTAAGTGTCCTGGTAAGATTTATGGATTCAATGAACAGTTATTGGTAATAGTTGTGCTGAAATATTGTAGAGTGAAGCTACTGAATTAATCTTTTCTATAATCTTTATTTTGTGTGTGGCAGGTAAGTGGGAAGGGAGAGCTGAGCTATAAAATCATGCAATTCTATGATGATCTGTGATATCCACACTAAAACTCACATATATTCAAACCCTCCAAATTATACCTAGTGTCAATTTACTCCATATTTTTTTCATATTGGAAACAAGTCATATAAAAAAGAATTATGAAAAATGTGTACCTTTTATCTATGATTGAGTTTTCAAAATTCTTTCCCATAAAAATTATACCCAGTGATATCAGCTTAGGTTCATGGAGAAGAAAACATTCTGTCATCCATAAACATTTTGATTTTTTTAATGCAAATTGATAATCATATATGAAGTGAGAATTCACACATTTCTCATAAAGCCTTTAAATGATAACAGCTTTGTGTTGATTGCCTTAAGAATAAGCAAGTATGAAAGTAGTTCAGAGAGCATATCAGTTGCTTTCTTATTCTTTCTCAAATAGCCTGATTGAAGACCTCTTTCAAGAAATTTACTCCAATTAGTGGAAAAGAAAGTGCACATTAACTGATGTATCAAGATAGCCACTTTTTTAAATTTTTCTCAAGGGAATTTATCTGATAAAATTATAACTATATATATCCTCATGATACATCTGTCTCAGTACCATTTTCATGCCCACCCAGCTTGGTGTTTTCTTTCATTTCAACGTGTAAATGCCGTCTGTTTTTTTAATCTTCTGTAAACATTCAATAAGGTAACTTTTTAATAGAAGTCTGTTAAATTAAATGTGTTCATAATTTTGGATAATAATCATTGTTGCTTTTCACCAAACATTTCTGGTTTTCCTTCGAATAGAATTGCAATTTCCTGTCCCCATATAATTTGGGGATGATGTAATGAAGCAAAAGTGACTCGTGTTACTCCTGGGAAGGGGCTTTAAGAACCAATACATGAATATGTGGTTCTGTGCTTCCCTTTTCCTAGATGCAGTCTCTTCTCGCTTAGGTCCTTTTATACATACAGATAGAAAAATGTCCTGCCAGCCCATTGTGGGAACAAATAATTAGCAGAAAATAAATTTTAGTTGTATTTAGACACAGAAATTTGAGGGCTAGTTTTTTTTTTTCTAAAGTATAACCTATAAAGTAAATTATCCTTACAATCACATGTAAAAATCCTATTTTCTTGTTTTCTTTGGAAAATGTTGACACAAACGGGTTGCCGCCATTTCTATACTATGTGCTTTAAGCTTTGGTCAGTGAATGAGTATAAGGGATAAGCAAGAAATGAAGGGACAAAGAGGTGGAGTGGGATAAGAGAAAGGAGAGATACTGGGGATGTCTATATATAGAATTAGTGTATTATTTTAACAACTACAGTAAAGTTAGTAAGAGCTTATGTGATCTACTGTAATTTTGATGTCTAAAAAAGCCTAATATAATATTCAGCTATCAACTCTAATGTTCCTTCTTCCCCTGACACTTTCTTCTTATGTGCCTCTTGCCACTGTGGGCAGTTTTGAACATTTTTAAAATTCTTCCATCTAATGACAGTGAGAGATTAGATTCAGAAACACTTTACCTGGTACATCCATTTCAGGCTTCCCAACCCAATTTTTTTTTAAAGTGTTTATAAGGCTATCAGACATAAGGGATGCAGCATCTTCTCAGGAGAAAGGATGTTTATTTTGGGTTTTATACCAGCTTCCATTCTCCCAGAGGGAGAGAAGGAGAGAATTTACTAGATTATAACAAATATTAAAGCAATGCCAATAGGAGAAAAGAGTCAAGTTAAAGAGACCTTGGCTCAAGCTGAATTTAGCATAGATTTGACAGACTTAAGAACCAGGGGACTAGCAACCAAATAAACCAAGGACTATGAGGACTATTACACATGGTTCTTGCTTTAACATAGCTGATTCCCCAGCATCCTTCTTCTTCTCCCTCTAGCCTTCTGTCAGGTCTGCCGCTGCTAAAAGGCCACAGGAATGGCTCTTCTTGCCTAGCTTCTTCACCTCTTGATTCTGTCATGACAAGCTGTCCATTTAGTTTCTAGTTCTTTTCCTTAAGATACTGGTTTTAGTTTTCTAACTCACTGAGTAAATAAGTTATTGATTGAAATAAATATTAAACAATATTATTCTTAAGATGAAAGGCAGTAAATCATGAAGGTCAAAGAGCAGTCTCTTAACTGCATTTACAACTATATTGGATGCCAGCCTTACCACTTAAAAAACTGTACTTTGACAGAGCTTCAGCTTTTTAAGTTTCAGTTAAATCATCTTTAGGATGATGATGAAAATAATAATGGTATTAATAGTATTGACTGCATATATTTTGTCAGTAATAGGTAAGATATTACATGTATAACTAAGGTTGTCAGATAAAATAGTTAATGGCTGTTAAATTTGAATTTCAAATAAATAACAAATAAAATTTTAGTATAAATATGTCCCAAATATTTGAACATATATATTTTTATTTGCTAAATTTGGGAACGATATACATAACCTCAACGCATTTTGTGATATATGATGTTAGCAAAATGATAACAGCTATTATTATTGTTATTTTTATTATTACTATTTTTTTGATGTCAATCCCTCGGAGTGTTCTTTGAGTTTTATGTTTTGAAACAACTATTTTTCAGCATTACCAGAAAGATAACCAACTGCACTCTTCCAAGGCAAATTTAAATGTCATTTCTTTCCACCTTTGTCTTTCCTACCTATATGTTCTTTGTAGTTCCCTCAGAGGCTGTCTTCTTCATTTAATACCATCTGTGGCAGATCAACTTTTAATGTGCCCCCATGACCCTGCCCCCTAGCATTCAAGCCCTCATATGTTTCCTGTGCTTTTGAATGTGCTGGGACCCATGACTTTCTTCTAACCTATTGAATATGGTAGAGATGATAAAATGTATGTAATACTGTGTATGTGATTGTGTGATTATATTACATAAAATTGTAATGCTCATCTTGCTGGGGTCTCTCCTCCTTACTGGCTTTAAGGAGTATGTTGAAGCTCCCTATATTGCAAGGAACTGTGGGAAATTTCTAGGACGTGGGGATAGTCTCTAGGGAGAAATCATCAAGAAACAAAGACCTCAATCTTATAACCACATGGAACGGAGTTCCATCAGGAACCTGTTTATTCTTCCTTGGTTCTTTCCCATTTAAGCATCACATGGGACTGTAGGCCTGGCCAGCATCTTGATTGCAGCCTTGTGTCTTCTGAAGCAGAAGACCTGGCTAAGCCATCCCCAGATTTCTGATTCCTAGAAACTGTGAGGTATTATATATGTGTTGTTTCTAGCCACTAAATATATGGTAATTACTACTCCCCAGTAATAGGTAACTAGATAGCAATATACCATCTTCCACTTACTTTATGACTGCCTCATCTGAAAGACCATACTTGAATGCCAAATTGAATGCCTTTGTGATGTTTTATGTAAAACAAGGAATAGATAGCATCTGAAATACATTATTCTAGCATTTACTCCATTAATTTTTGTTTGTTTTTGTGTTCACATATTATCTCATCTATAAAGTAGGAATGCTAGCATATATTTTGGTGAGCATTGTGAAATGTGGCTATTTAACATTGCCCAGCAATCAATAAATGACAATGCCTTTCTTTATCTTAATATGAAATCCTTGAGGATAGGTACTTCTGTTATGCTTGTCTTAGCTCATGGCATGTATTAGGTTCTTAAACTATACAACTTAATGAGAAGTAAATCGCATTGGTCAATAACTTACTTGGTAAGCTGACTGAGTGGCTCAGTCAGTTAAGCATTTGACTCTTGATTTTGGCTCAGGTCATGATCTCACAGTTCGTAGGGTCAAGCCCCGCATAGGACTCCTTGCTGACAATACAGAGCTTGCCTGGGATTCTCTCTCTCCCTCTATCTCTTTCCCTCCCCACCTCTCTCTGTCTCTCAAAATAAATAAATAAACTTTTTAATAAAAAGTTCATATTTTACCAAATATTTTCAGTTTTCCTAGTCATGCATAACCTAATCATGAATGTGTAAGAAATAGGGACTTTTATATGGGCGGAGGGTGGGGTTGAGGGAGTGTGAAATATATTGCAAACTCCAGATCTTTGGCCATTTTATAAATGTATTTCAGTAGTGTATATATTAAACTGAAAAAATATATGAGCTTATACAGTAGGCTAAAATTTTCTTTATATTACTATCCACATGAATGAAGAGTGAAATACATAAACATCTTTTGTTTTGTTTTGTTTTGTTTTGTTTGCAAGCTTGATCCTGCACAAAATATATCAGTAGAAAGGAAATGGATTAAAAGTGTCGTGCTTTCTGAACTCTGTCCTTGAATTTCTTCATTTCATTCATTGAAATCCTCAGTAGCTGAATTTGAATAAGTGCTAATTTTTAGTTGGAGGTTAATTGGGAATTTATGGTTTGTAGTTGTGGGGAAAACAAAGAAAAAAATAAAAATATAATGAAAAGGGTGAGAAGGATTGAATAGTAAATATTACAAAACACCAAATATATAAAAGTTATAGAGACTCCAACTTCAATAAAATGAGTCATTAAATAAAATTCAAAGTGACATAAATCACCATTATTAAATACCTCATTGGTAATATGATTAAGCATCATATTTTTAGGTCCCTAGTTAAAAATTCTTTCCAGTCTAGAAACATTACCATCTTTAATAGCCAAGGTTTTGACTATGACAAATGCAATTTTGACACCATATTTTAACAGGTGGCTTGGGATAGTAATCCTTGAGATGAAGTAGTTTATCTCTACTGCTGTTTTTCTTATCATTCTTTCTTAAATGAGCTAAATTATTCATAGCCATTCTGATCAGTTTCTTTTTTCTCCCCTTCAATGCAGTCATCAAATAGATTATGTGTACTGCCATTCCAATTTTATTAGGTTCATTTTGTATGACTCTGAATTTTTGGTTCAAATTCTTTTATTGAAATCAGCAGCCTTATCATTTCATTTCATTCAAGAATAGAAAGACTGTCATTTTACAGAGTTGGCAGCTTTTCTGCTTCAGAGATTCTGTAATTTAGTTGGCTACTCTAATGGGGTTATATTTCATGTATGCTGAATACACCCTTTATGCTTGTGTTACTCCTTAGAGAACTCACAGACAAAATAAAGTAGTTTATTGCATAAGAGATGGCAATTGCATTGACCATTAACCTCAATAACTTGCAAAGGCTATAGAGAAGCTTATAAAACACTTTGTAGTCAAGTTTAAAGTGGTACAAGATGTTTGCTCAAGCTGAAGCACTGATATATAAAGGAAAGTCTTATATTCTCCCTTCTAGTGAGCAGATCTGTCATTTCAAACTCAAGTGTATTCTGTACGTGTGCGTAGGAAAGGGAAAAGTTTGCTGCCAAGAGTTACCTAAGGGATTTTGGCTCACACATTCAACTGCAATGTATGTAGACAATATTAATTTACATAATGCAATATTGTATCAGATTTTCAGAGTTCTAATTAAGATGCAAATAAATTTTATACACATAGTAAATTCCCTCTGTTAAGTTTAATGCAACTATATTAATAATGCACAGTTACATGCATTCTTTATGTAAGTGGAAAATCAGATAATTATAACGAAATAAATATACCATTTCAACTTGTTCAGTAAAAAATAAGAAACAATTTAAGCTATAATTTCTTTAGACCACTAATGCCCATTTAATTTCTGCTTTGTAAGCAAAGGCACATATTAGGTTCCAAATGTTTGATAAGAAAAATAATTGAAATTATAATTTTTTAATTATACCATTTTCTGAGTATAGTACATGTGGATATTACCCAGTATTTACATTTGGAGTTATGTTAAAATAGCTTTAAAGCAAAACCTAAATAAGACTTTAAATAATGATTTACATATAAGCCATTAGAAAAAATAAATGTAATAAGAAATAAGTAGTTTATAAATGAAGACTGTTAGCTAAAATAAAACAAGAAACCATGAACTTTCAAATGCACATTATGTCACATTTCTATATTCTTTTACTTTATGGATCAGGTTATGCCCCCAAAATAGGAACTGGGTAACTGAATAGGCTTTTCACAAACATTTGGATTCCCTTATGTTCAAAAGGCATAGAACCATTCATATAATAGAAAATTTATACTACTCTTTAGGAGAAAATTTTGAATTTGGCAATAAACAAAATATAAAGTATCAAAAGGGGAAATAAATAAATAATCTGACTTTCATGCTCTCTTAATGTATAAGTCTCACATCTAAATTACTGCAAAAATCTGGGGCGCCTGGGTGGCGCAGTCGGTTAAGCGTCCGACTTCAGCCAGGTCACGATCTCGCGGTCCGTGAGTTCGAGCCCCGCGTCAGGCTCTGGGCTGATGGCTCAGAGCCTGGAGCCTGCTTCCGATTCTGTGTCTCCCTCTCTCTCTGCCCCTCCCCCGTTCATGCTCTGTCTCTCTCTGTCCCAAAAATAAATAAACGTTGAAAAAAAAATTAAAAAAAAATAAATTACTGCAAAAATCTGAATAAGATATGACATACACTGAAAGAGAGAGCAAGAAATCAAAATGAAAAAGTAAGGTTAGAGCTGCCTTAAGGACGTTTTAAAAAGAGCCTTGGTTTTTAAAGGCTGCTTTTAATTTTTTTTTCAATGTTTATTTATTTTTGGGACAGAGAGAGACAGAGCATGAACGGGGGACGGGCAGAGAGAGAGGGAGACACAGAATGGGAAACAGGCTCCAGGCTCTGAGCCATCAGCCCAGAGCCTGACGCGGGGCTCGAACTCACGGACCGCGAGATCGTGACCTGGCTGAAGTCGGACGCTTAACCGACTGCGCCACCCAGTCGCCCCAAAGGCTGCTTTTAAGAAAAAAGCCTTGGTTTTAAAAAGCTGCTTTGTGAATAAAGGACAAGACTTTGAACCCAACAAAGATTTCAAGTTTAGAATTCAGAACTCCGCAGGAAGTTAATTTGCTCAAAGGTCTCTATCATAGATGAATGGGTAGGCTCTAAGATCCACTCAATTATCAAAAAGGTAGACTATAAGGTCCACTCAGTTATCAAAAAGGTGATAGCAAGAAAAAAAAAAAAAAAAGAAGTGTTTGCCCCAGCCTTACCTCTATATAGAAAAAAAAAAGGCAGTTCCTGTGAGACATAATCCTCCTTGATGTGGCTTTGAAGATTTAATGTGTACTATCAGTATTGCAGAGGGAAATCCCAAGCAAAAGAAATAATTCAATGTATATTAATATCCATTGAAAGATAAGCTCTATGGTGACAAGATTTTTTGATGTTGTGGTTATTGGTATTTATTGATATATCCCCACAATATAAAACATCCCTGCCACATGGCAGGCACTCATCAAATATTTGATGAATAAATGAATGAATTTAGCTACAAGTTAGACAGACAGAGATTAGAAAGCTGAACATATTTTTAGAAGAACACAGTCATAATAAAACCTCTTATGATTCTCCCAGAGAAACTAGCAAGAAATATGTTTAAATCTAAAAATTAAAACAAAGATAATTTGCCAGTATCCAGGATTAATTTTTTTAATGTTGGATAATAGAATTATTAGATAATAACAAAATAAGCATGGTTGAAATGTTTAAAATTATGAAATATGGAAACAAAATGTAAGAAAGAAATATCTAAAGAAAGGAAAATTACAATACATGTTCTAGAAACTAAAACATATACTCTTTGCAATCGAGACTAGAAAAAGCTCACGTAATGATCATTTTGAACATTACTGTTCCTGAGAACAAGGAAGCAAGCTTGACAAAAGACTAAAAAGTTGTCAGTAGGAAAGTATTATAGAGCTGGCAAGTCAGTGAAAAATTAAAGGCCACCTTGAGTTCAAGATCAGACATGTAAACATTTTGGAAGTCATTACTTCCACTCTTACAATAAAAAGCGGAAATATTGAAAATTAATGATTTTATTGGACCCACCATATTATAGCACTCTCAGGGCAAACAACCACCCCTGAAATCTCTAGAATGAAGCAAATCAAGAGTAATAGCAGAGATTGTTTTACTTATAACAGAAACCACTGAAGCTATAAACTGATAGGAAATTATATGATAATTGGACAGTGTGCTGGAGGCCGAATATACATCAACATGAGATCAAGAATTCTTGGAGATCTTAGCTTTTGGGAGGGGTGGTAAATTTCCTGGGTTCTACTTCTAAGAACTCTACCATATTCTTAGAGTGAGTGGTGACAAAGAGTGAGTGGTAGACAAAGATCCCCTCTTAGTCCTGTCAGGAAAAGGGGGAGATTAACTATTATGAACTGTGCCTGAGTATCTCCAAAAGAAAGCCTACTATTCAGAGTAAGACCTTCGTAGTGTCAGTTTCCATGTGTGCAAGGTGGATTTCTCCTACTCCTACCCTCTCTGGACTTTCTGTCTCACCTAAGGTTGGGTAAGTGGAAGCTACAAAACATTTGTGAAAGAGTCATAGCCCAGCTACTCAGGTCCCCCAGAAGAGTGAGATTTCCTTAGATTAAATGCTTCCCTTCCCACACAGTTTACCACCACTCTAACAGGGTTCTAGTAATAAAAATGGATTCTAGATGAACTGACACAAACGCTCTGAGCAGGGAGATGTAGAAGGCCAGAATCTCAAAAGGAAAGAAAAAACAAATACCCCCAGAAAAATTTAAACCTATTGTTCTTATAGTTACACTAAACATTGAATGTAGCCCAGTTCCTCAGATTAATATAAATCCTCACATTTAAGACCTACCTCACTTCTTATTACCCAGTACATCATGTCAAGCTTTCAGCAGTAACAAGCAAGCAAGCAAGCAAGCAAACAAACAAACAAACCTACAAAGAATTCTAAAAGCCATGGAAACACACACATAGACACACAGACACACAGACACATACACACACACTCACACACACACACACACACACACACACACACACACACACAGCCTGAAGAGACAAAGCAAGATTCAGAACCAGATAAAATAATAAATATGTTAGAATTATCTGACAGGACATTTAAACTAACTATAGCTACTATGTTAAGGGCCTTGATAGCAAAAATAGACAATATGCAAGAACTGACCTATAATATAAGCAGGGAGATGGAAACTCTAAGAATCAAAAACGTTATAACAAATGAAAAATGCCTTTTGAAAGTGTGCTAGTTTCCTCAGGCTGCCATAACAAATTGGTAAAACCATTGCTAAAACAGAAATTTATTTTCTCACAGTTCAGGAGACCAGATGTCCCCCTAAACAAAATCAAGATTCAGGAGTGTTGGTTCCTTTTTGGAGACTGAGGAAGGAACTGCCTTATGCCTTCCTCCTAGGTTTTGGAGGTTGCTAGAAATGTTCGGGATCTCTTAGCTTGTAGGCATAGCTCTCTATTCCTTGCCTCAGTCTTCACACGGTCTTATTCTCTGTATGTCCCCACGTGTCTTTTTCTCTCTTATAAGGCCATTCTCATTGGATTTAGGGCCCACTCTAATCCAATACCACCTCATCTCCATCTTTATCTTAATTACATGTGCAAAGACCTATTTCCATATAAGATCACATTCTGAGGTTCCAGTTTGAAATGATAAGAATCGCTTCGGCTCAGGTCATGATCTTGCGGTTCGTGAGTTCGAGCCCCACGTCGGGCTCTGTGCTGACAGCTCAGAGCCTGGAGCCTGTTTCAGATTCTG